>NW_010366164.1:411907-436648 GCF_000414095.1 Morus notabilis
CAAAATTTAGTTCGAGTAATTTGAACTAAAACTGGATTTCAAGAGGAATATGGGATTAAAGTGTGAAAAGAAAGATATTTTGATAATCGGTGATGGTTAGAAACCGAATACAATGAGAATTCACAGTTTTGGACCGAAATTGAAAATTAGGACTATGAGTGAGTAATTTGCACGATTTTAGTGCAAATCCTTAAGATAGGAAATGGTTTGAGGTTGAATACCAAACATAAGGATTGTAGACTTTTCCGAAGTAAATTTCAATGTAATTATTGATCTTAGATTCTGAATCTAATGATCGAAAAATTTATGCAATAGGGCCGATTAACGGTTGAAGTTGGAAAGCGTTAAGGGAGACAAAGGACACGTTGTTAGCAAAACTTCGGTAAGTACAATAGTTTTTCTATGGCTATATCACGAACAAGCTTACTTTTCTATGTTGCACAAAAATTGTGCATATAGTAGAATTTTGAATGTTAGATATAATGTGAATGCTAGATACTACGTTAGGTAAGTATCTACAAGACTTTTGTAATCGTAGAACTTTATTCTGCAAAAAGTATGTATCGATGTTAAGTCGAGATCAAACTAAGAGAAGTGAAAGGTTAAACTTTAACGAAAAGTTAATCTCATGATAAAATGCTCAATAATGCACAAATTCATAAGATTTAACTAAAGTTACCGTTTCAATGAGAAAATTGATAAACGGTAAGAGACTAAACGTCCTATTTGTACCAGCCTTCGAAGGAAAGGTTATTATGAGACTATGAAAGATATGAAACAGTGACTGAGTTGGATTGGTTAGCTACCCCACTCCTCACTAGTTATGCGCGCTATGGTACAACATGACAGGGCCCCTAAGAAGTAAAAGACAAGAAAATGAAACACGTAAACCATTCCATATAACGATATGGTATCCGTAATCAAGAATAAAAAGAATGAGAAACACAGAACGAAAGTCGTTTAGAATTCTGTACTAGGCTATATGACATGAATGCATATATGAGTATGCATAATTATTGCATCTATTATGACCTATTGATACTTGCTGAGCAAAAGCTCATTAAGTTTGTTCGTGTTGTAGGAAGCACGGGGAAGGCACCGGCTCCCTGAAACTTGATGCTGGGCATGCAGAGAGGGTGTAGCAGCGGAATGTGGGCAAGTGGGTTGTGGACGCATCATGTGTTTTGGAAACGCTGCTGAACTTTATATGTAAAATAAAATAGTGTTTTATGTATTTTGATGACTAATGTAATAGAATGTTGTCAGAATGCTACAACATTTTAACGTACATGGTAAGAATGAAAAAAAAATGGCCTGAAATTTTAAGAAGTTATAATTAGGGTCGTCATAGAGGTTAAGAAATGGTAAGTATGAGCATAGAATGATGACCAAAAGTTAGGGTCGTCACATTGGTAAAAAATTTACATTTTTATTTATGCTTTACATTCTAAAATTAATTCTTAAAAATCATATATTAATTTAGGAACACAAAACTTAAATGAAGATGTAAATTTTTCTCCCATCCCGGCCCCGGAGCTGGCCCCTTAACGCCACCACTACGCGAGCCGAGGGTTTTTTCATAGCGTTTTACATTTTTTGTTATTTTTTGAGGCTGTTTTTTTTCTGACATGCCTAGAAAAATGTAAGGAACGTGTTTGCAAAATTTCATTATTTTTGGACAACTTTTTTATTTTATTTTATTTTTTAAAGGTAAAAAATAGAGAAAATCATAAAAAAAAATAGAATATTCATCGAAAAATAGTGCCGCTTGTTGCATTAATACCTAAAAAATATATATTAATTTTGGAATACAAAATATAAATAAAGACGTACATTTTTTAACCATCCCGACCCCTAAGCTGGGCCCTGGGCGCCCTACTACACGGGACGAGGACTTTTTGACATCGTTTTACTTTTTCTTGTCATTGTTTGAGGATATTTTTTTTTTTGGGCATGCCTAGAAAAATGTAGGGATCGTTTCTGCCTGATTTCATTATTTTTTGACGCTGTTGTTATTTTATCATATTTTTTAAGGATGAAAAATAAAGAAAATCACAAAAACATAATATTCATCAAAAAATAGTGCCGTTTGTTGCATTAATTTTTAAAAATCATATATTAATTTTAGAATGAAAGCATAAATAAAAATGTAACTTTTTGACCCAGCCCGGTCCCTGACCTGGCCCCTAAGTGCCCCACTACGCAGGCCGGGGGCTTTTTGACCGCGTTTTACTTTTTTTTATTCATTTTTTGAGGCCATTTTTTTGGCATTCCTAGAAAAATGTGAGGATCGTGTCTGAAAAATATCATTATTTTTTGACGTCATTTTTATTTTATTATATTTTTTTTAAAGATGAAAGACAAACAAAATGACAAAAAACATAATATTTATCAAAAAATAGTGTCGCATGGTGCATTAATTCCTAAAAATCATATATTAATTTTAGAATGTAAAACATCAATAAAAATGTAAATTTTGGACCCATCCTAGCCCCTGAGCTGGCCCCTGGGCGGCCCACTAGGCGGATCGGGGGACTTTTTTACAGCGTTTTACTTTTTTTTTATCATTTTTTAGGCCATTTTCTTCTGGCATGCCTAGAAAAATGTATGGATTGTATCTACAAATTTTCATTATTTTTTTACTTTGTTTTTATTTTATTATATTTTTTAAATACGAAAAATAAAGAAATCATAAAAAATAGAATATTCGTCAAAAAATGGTGCCGCTTATTGCATTAATTCCTAAAAGTCATATATTAATTTTTGAATGCAAAATATAAATAAAAATTTAAATTTTTGGCCTATCTCGGCCCCTGAGTTGGCCCATGGGCGACCCCACAACGCGGGCCAGGGGCTTTTTGACAGCGTCTTGCTTTTTTTGTCATTTTTTGAGGTAATTTTTTGACATGACTAGAAAAATATAAGGATCGGTTCTGTAAAATTTCATTATTTTTTTATGTCTTTTTTATTTTATTTTATTTTTTAAAGACGAAAAATAAGGAAAATTATAAAAAATAGAATCTTCATGAAAAAAATGGTGCTGCATGTTGTAGTAGTTCCTAAAAATCATATATTAATTTTAGAATGCAAAACATAAATAAAAATATAAATTGTTGATTTATCCCGGCCCCTGAGCTAGCCCATGGGCGGCCCACTACGCGGACCGGGGGCTTTTTGACAGTGTTTTGCTTTTTTGTCATTTTTTGAGGCCACTTTTTTCTGGCATGCCTAGAAAAATGTAAGGATCGTGTCTGCAAAATTATATTATTTTTGGACGTCATTTTTATTTTATTATATTTTTTAAAGGCAAAAAATAAAGAAAATCATAAAAAATAGAATATTCATAAAAAAATGGTGTGGTTTGTTGCACTAATTCCTAAAAATCATATACTAATTTTGGAATTAAAAATATAAATAAAATATAAATTTTTGACCCATCTCGGCTTTGAGCTGGTGCCTGGGCGCACCCACGACGCGGGTCGGGACCTTTTTGATAGCGTTTTACTTTTCTTGTCATTTTTTGAGGCCATTTTTTTGGCACGCCTTGAAAAATGTAAGGACCGTGTTTGTAAAATTTCATTATTTTTTGACTATGTTTTTATTTTATATTATTTTTCAAATACAAAAAATAAAGAAAATCATAAAAAAGAATATTTATCAAAAAATAGAGCCGTTTGTTTCATTAATTCCTAAAAATCATATACTAATTTCAGAATACAAAACATAAATAAAAATACAAATTTTTGACCCATCCCGGCCCGTGAGTTGGCCCATGGGCGCCCCCACTAGGCGAACCGGGGGCTTTTTAGGAGCGTTTTATTTTTTTGTCATTTTTTGACGCCATTTTTTTGCCACGCCTCGAAAAATGAATGGATCATGCCTGTAATATTTCATTATTTTTTAACGAAGTTGTTATTTTATTATATGTTTTAAAGATAAAAAATAAAGAAAATCATAAAAAAAGAATATTCATCAACAAATGGTGCCGCTTGTTGCCTTAATTCCTAAGAATCATATACTAATTTCAGAATTCAAAACATAAATAAAAATGTAAACTTTTGACCCATCCCGGCCCCTGAGCTGGCCCATGGGCACCTTTACTACGTGGACTTTGGGCATTTTGGCAGAGTTTTACTTTTTTGTCATTTTTTGAGGCTATATTTTTTCTGGCACGCCTTGAAAAATGTAAGTATCGTGTATGCAATATTTCATTCTTTTTTGACGACGTTTTTATTTTATTATATTTTTTGAAGATAAAAAATAGAAAAAAATCATAAAATATAGAATGTTAATAAAAAAATCGTGCGTCTTGTTGCATTAATTCCTAAAAATCATATATTAATTTGAGAATGCAAATCATAAATAAAAGTGTAAATTTTTTACCCATCCCGGCCCCTGAGTTGGCCCCTGGGCGCCCCCCACTACGCGGACCAGGGGCTTTTTGACAACGTTTTAGTTTTGTGTTCATTTTTTGAGGCCATTATTTTCTGGGATGCCTAGAAAAATGAAAGGATTATGTTTGCAAAATTTTAGTATTTTTTGACGTCGTTTTTATTTTATTATATTTTTTTAAGACGAAAAATAAAGAAAATCATAAAAAAGAGAATATTCATCAAAAAATTGTGTCGATTGTTGCATTAATTCCTAAAAATCGTATATTAATTTTAGAATGCAAAACGCACTTATAAATGTAAATTTTTGACCCATCCCGGCCCCTAGGCGGCCTACGGTTTGACATCATTTTACGTTTCCTGTCATTTTTTGAGGCCATTTTTTCTGGCACACATAGAAAAATGTAAGTATCGTGTATGCAAAATTTCATTATTTTTTTACTCTGTTTTTATTTTATTATATTTTTTAAAGACGAAAAATAAAGAAAATCATAAAAAATAGAATGTTCATCAAAAAAAGGTGCCGCTTATTGCATTAATTCTAAAACAATCATATACTAACTTTACAATGCAAAATATAAATGAAAATGTAAATTTTTGACCCATCCCAGCCCCTGAGCTGGCCCGTGGGCGCCCACTACGCAGGTTAAGGGCTTTTTTTACAGCATTTTACTTTTTTGTCATTTTTTAGACCATTTTTTTCTGACTTGCCTAGAAAAATATAAGGATCTTTTCTGCAAAATGTCGTTTTTTATTTTATTATATTTTTTAAAAATAAAAAATAAAGAAAATCATAAAAAATAGAATATTCATCAAAAAATGGTGTTGCATGTTGTACTAATTCTTAAAAATTTGATATTAATTTTAGAATGTAAAACATAAATAAAAGTGTAAATTTTTGACCCATCCTGGCACCTTTGCTAGCCCCTAGGCCACTACGCGTGCCGGGAGCTTTTTGACAGCATTTTACTTTTGTTGTTGTTTTTTGAGGCCATTTTTTTTCTGGCACACCTAGAAAAATGTAATGATCGTGTCTGCAAAATTTCATTATATTTTTACTCTGTTTTTATTTTATTTTATTTTTGAAAGACGAAAAATAAAAAAAATCATCAAAAAAAGAATATTCATCAAAAAATGGAGCCGCTTTTTTCATTAATACCTAAAAATCATATACTAATTTCATAATACAAAACATATATAAAAATATAAATTTTTTACCCATCCCGGCCCCTGAGTTGGCCCATGGGCGTCCCTCTACGCGGACTGGGGGCTTGTTGGCAGCATTTTATTTTTTTGCCATTTTTTGAGGCCATTTTTTTGGCATGTCTAGAAAAATGTAAGGATCGTGTCTATAAAATTGCATTATTTTTTGACGCCGTTTTTATTTTATTATATGTTTTAAAGACAAAACATAAAGAAAATTATAAAAAATAGAATATTCGTCAAAAAATGGTGCTACTTGTTGCATTAATACCTAAAAAACATATATTAATTTTGGAATACAAAATATAAATAAAGACGTAAATTTTTGAGCCATCCCGACCCCTAAGCTGGCCTCTGGGCGCCACACTACACGGGACGAGGGCTTTTTGACATCGTTTCACTTTTTTTTGTCATTGTTTGAGGCTATTTTTTTCAAGCATGCCTAGGAAAATGTAGGGATCGTTTCTACATGATTTCATTATTTTTTGACGCCATTATTATTTTATCATATTTTTAAGGACAAAAAATAAAGAAAATCACAAAAACCTAATATTTATCAAAAAATGGCGCCGCTTGTTGCATTAATTTCTAAAACTCATATATTAATTTTAGAATGAAAACATAAATAAAAATGTAACTTTTTGACCCAGCCGGGTCCATAACCTGACCCCTAAGCGCCCCACTACGCAGGCTGGGGCCTTTTTGACGACGTTTTACTTTTTTTTATTCATTTTTTGAGGCCATTTTTTTGGCATTCCTAGAAAAATGTGAGGATTGTGTCTGGAAAATATCATTATTTTTTTACGTCATATTTATTTTATTATATTTTTTTAAAGATGAAAGACAAATAAAATGACAAAAAACAGAATATTTATCAAAAAATAGTGTTGCTTGGTGCATTAATTCCTAAAAATCATATATTAATTTTAGAATGTAAAACATCAATAAAAATGTAAATTTTGGACCCATCCCAGCCCCTGAGCTGGCCCCTGGGCCGCCCACTATGCGGACCGGGAGCCTTTTGGCAGCGTTTTACTTTTTTTGTCATTTTTTGAGGCCATTTTCTTCTGGCATGCCTAGAAAAATGTATGGATTATATCTGCAAAATTTCATTATTTTTTTACTATGTTTTTATTTTATTATATTTTTTAAATATGAAAAATAAAGAAATCATAAAAAATAGAATATTTATCAAAAAATGGTGCCGCTTGTTGCATTAATTCCTAAAAGTCATATATTAATTTTTGAATGCAAAATATAAGTAAAAGTTTAATTTTTGGCCTATCCCGGCCCCTGAGCTAGCCCATGGGTGCCCTCACTACGCGGGCCAGGGGCTTTCTGACAGCATTTTACTTTTTTTTTCATTTTTTGAGGCAATTTTTTGACATCACTAGAAAAATATAAGGATCGGTTCTGTAAAATCATATTATTTTTTTATTTCATTTTTATTTTATTTTATTTTTTAAAGACGAAAAATAAAGAAAGTCATAAAAACATAGAATCTTCATCAAAAAAATGGTGCTGCATGTTTTAGTAGTTCCTAAAAATCCTATATTAATTTTAGAATGCAAAACATAAATAAAAATGTAAATTTTTGACCTATCTCGTCCCCTGAGCTGGCCCCTGGGCGGCCCACTACGCGGACCGGGGGCTTTTTGACAGTGCTTTACTTTTTTTATCATTTTTTGAGGCCACTTTTTTCTGGCATGCCTAGAAAAATGTAAGGATCGAGTCTGCAAAATTATATTATTTTTGGACGTCATTTTTATTTTATTATATTTTTTAAAGGCAAAAAATAAAGAAAATCATAAAAAATAGAATATTCATCATAAAATGGTGTCGTTTGTTGCACTAATTCCTAAAAATCGTATACTAATTTTGGAATTAAAAACATAAATAAAAATACAAATTTTTGATCCATCTCGGCTTTGAGCTGGTGCCTGGGCGCACCCACGACGCGGGCCAGGGGCTTTTTGATAGTGTTTTACTTTTCTTGTCATTTTCTGAGGCCATTTTTTTTGCACGCCTAGAAAAATGTAAGGACCGTGTCTGCAAAATTTCATTATTTTTTGACTCTGTTTTTATTTTATTATATTTTTCAGAGACAAAAAATAAAGTAAATCATAAAAAAGAATATTTATCAAAATATGGAGCCACTAGTTTCATTAATTCCTAAAAATCATATACTAATTTTAGAATACAAAACATAAATAAAAATACAAATTTTTGACCCATTTCGGCCCCTGAGTTGGCCCATGGGTGTCCCCACTAGGCGAACCGGGGGCTTTTTAGGAGCGTTTTATTTTTTTGTCATTTTTTGACGCCTTTTTTTTTGCCATGCCTCGAAAAATGAATGGATCATGCCTGTAATATTTCATTATTTTTTAACGAAGTTGTTATTTTATTATATGTTTTAAAGACAAAAAAGAAAGAAAATCATAAAATAAAATAATATTCATCAACAAATGGTGCTGCTTGTTGCACTAATTCCTAAAAATCATATACTAATTTCAGAATTCAAAACATAAATAAAAATGTAAACTTTTGACCCATCCCGGCCCCTGAGCTGGCCCATGGGCGCCTCCATTACGCGGACTTGGGGTATTTTGGCAGAGTTTTACTTTTTTTGTCATTTTTTTAGGCTATATATTTTCTGGCACGCCTTGAAAAATGTAAGTATCGTGTCTGCAATATTTCATTCTTTTTTTACAACGTTTTTATTTTATTATATTTTTTAAAGACAAAAAATAAAGAAAATCATAAAATATAGAATGTTAATCAAACAATCGTGGGTCTTGTTGCATTAATTCCTAAAAATCATATATTAATTTTAGAATGCAAATCATAAATAAAAGTGTAAATTTTTGACCCATCCCGGCCCCTGAGTTGGCCGCTGGGCGCCCCCCACTACGCTGGCCGGGGGCTTTTTGATAGCGTTTTAGTTTTGTGTTCATTTTTTTAGGCCATTATTTTCTGGGATGCCTAGAAAAATGTAAGGATCGTGTTTGCAAAATTTTATTATTTTTTGACGTTGTTTTTATTTTATTATATTTTTTTAAGATGAAAAATAAAGAAAATCATAAAAAAGAGAATATTCATCAAAAATTGGTGCCGATTGTTGCATTAATTCCTAAAAATGGTATATTAATTTTAGAATGCAAAACGTACTTATAAATGTAAATTTTTGACCCATCCCGGCCCCTAGGCGGCCTACGGTTTGACATCATTTTACGTTTCCTGTCATTTTTTGAGGCCATTTTTTCTGGCACACATAGAAAAATGTAAGTATCGTGTATGCAAAATTTCATTATTTTTTTACTCTGTTTTTATTTTATTATATTTTTTAAAGACGAAAAATAAAGAAAATCATAAAAAATAGAATGTTCATCAAAAAATGGTGCCGCTTATTGCATTAATTCCAAAAAAATCATATACTAACTTTACAATGCAAAATATAAATAAAAATGTAAATTTTTGAGCCATCCCGGCCCCTGAGCTGGCCTGTGGGCGCCACCATTACGCGGGCTGGGGGCTTTTTTACAGCGTTTTACTTTTTTGTCATTTTTTTGACCATTTTTTTTACATGCCTAGAAAAAGATAATGATCATTTCTGCAAAATGTCGTTATTTTTTTACGTCGTTTTTATTTTATTATATTTTTTAAAGATGAAAAATATAGAAAATTACAAAATATAGAATATTCATCAAAAAATAGTGCTGCTTGTTGTTCTAATTCTTAAAATGATGTATTAATTTTAGAGTGTAAAACATAAATAAAAGTGTAAATTTTTTACTCATCTCGGCCCCTGTGCTGGCCCCTAGGCCACTATGCGTGCCGGGAGCTTTTTGACAGCATTTTACTTTTGTTGTTATTTTTTGAGGCCATTTTGTTTTGGCACGCCTAGAAAAATGTAATGATCGTGTGTGCAAAATTTCATTATTTTTTTACTCTGTTTTTATTTTATTATATTTTTTAAAGACGAAAAATAAAAAAAATCATAAAAAAAGAATATTCATAAAAAAATGAAGCCGCTTGTTTCATTAATACCTAAAAATCATATACTAATTTCATAATACAAAACATATATAAAAATATAAATTTTTGACCCATCACGGCCCCTGAGTTGGCCCATGGGCGCCCCACTACACGGACCGAGGGCTTTTTGGCAGCGTTTTATTTTTTTGTCATTTTTTGAGGCCATTTTTTTGGCGTGCCTAGAAAAATGTAAGGATCGTGTCTGCCATATTTCGTTATTTTTTTTATGACATTTCTATTTTATAATATTTTTTAAAGACAAAAAATAAAGACAATCATAAAAAATAGAATATTAATCAAAAAAGCGTGCGGCTTGTTGCATTAATTCTTAAAAATCATATATTAATTTTAGAATGCAAATCATAAATAAAAGTGTAAATTTTTAACCCATCCCGGCCCCTGAGTTGGCCCCTGGGAGCCCCAGACTACGCGGGCCGGGTAGGGGTTGCAATTCTTGTTGACAGGTCGTGTTCGTGTCGTGTTGAACCCATCAGTTGACACGAATGGGTCTGACACGAACACGACCTGCTTATTAATCGTGTCAAAATACAAAACCCAAACACGACCTGTATATTGGCGGGTTGACACGACACGACACGAATAACCCGTTTATTAAACAGGTCTTAAACGTGTCGTGTCAACCCGTTAACTACCTGCCAACACGTTTATGAAATAAGTGATTAATAGGTTGTGTTAGCCTATTTTTGAACCTATTTCTGAACTTATTTCTAAACCGATTTATGAAATGGGTGATAAATGTGTCGTGTGGACCTATTTCTGTACCTGTTTATAAAACGAGTGATAAAACATGTTTATCAACCTGTTTAACATGATGTAGAGACATTACATAATCTAAGTTTAAAATTAAAACAAACACATAAAAGTCTCTAACAAATTAGAAAATAAATACATAAAAGTCTCACAAATTAGAAAACAAACATACATGATTAATAATTAAACATTTAAATAATTTGTTGCAGTGGGGGGACTCTAAGGCCCCGTTCACTTCACCAATTCGAGTTTAGAATTTGAGTTTTGCTACAGTAAAAAGCTCTCACAAACAATCACATTTAACTTTTTTGCTACAGTAAAAAGCTCTCACATAAAATCACATCTCAACTCGAATTACAAACTCGAATCAGCGAAGTGAACGGACCCTAAGTACATCATTACGTTCAAGAGAAGTTGATCTCTGTGAGAAATGCTCCTCATCTTTTGATGAAAAGTTAAAGATATCTTGTGTAAGATCCTCCACCTCTTCATTGAAATCTACACAAAAACTTGGCAAAATATTCACTTGTGTCTTGAAAACTTGGCAGAGAGAGAGACCATCAATCAGCATATTCATTAGCATCGTAACTTAGCAAAATCATCGCATGTTATACATTTCTTTTTCCACAATGTGCTTCATTTGGCAACAGAAACTAAAGGAATGGTCGTGTACTTGTACTATCAACCATTTATATGTGGGAGAGACTCATATTAAGTTCAAGCGTTCCTCTTTTCCCTCCTTTGACTAATGGAAATTTTTGTTTCTAGCTTTTTTACCTGATCTACCTAATATATGGAATAGTCGGTCCAAAAAAAGGTTGTCATCAACTCAACCATGAAATTGTGCACCAAAGTAGAATACATCATCCTTCCAAGACCCAGTGTTGGATATACATCTGAATGTTGTACTATCAATTAAAAATATCTAAAGTAACGACAAACTAAGACACCCGAAATACATACCAGCCTCTCCAATATTGTTCTGTTTCTTCCAATCGTGCTCTGTAAATGTAACTGCAGCACAAACTCAGAGCTATGAATGACCATGGATGGTATAAAACAGACAAACTCGCTTGATTCAAGAGTCAGGTAACTGAAAACCATTACAGATGCCAGGGCCTAGACAATTATAAAATAGTCGAAAGATGTTCCTTACCATTTCTTTGATTCAACACATGCAAACACAAAATATATATATATATATATATCTAATTCCATGAGCTCCAACGATAAACTCATAACAAAGGTTAGAGAACAAATAAAAAGCAATATTCACTCAGAAAAAGTAAACATAGATTATAAAAATAAAATAAAAGAAGAAGATCTTCAAAACTTATTGCTGGGTCTAAGTCATTCAAAATTTTGAATGATAACAATTAATTGCAATAAATCATCTAGGAAGAAAGATCACGTACTTATTTCGTTCATGTCCAACAATAGACAAATCATCTTGACTTCAGACTTTACTTATTGACTTCATGTCCAGCAATAGATTATAGAACAAGATGGAATCCGTTCCCAAAGCAAAATCCCCAAGGCCGATTTTGACGAAGAATGAGAAGAATAGGGACCGAATCTATTCCCTTCCCTCCCCAAGGTCGAATCTGACGGAGAGAGTGGAGAGTCTAGAGAGAATGAGGCAGAAAGGAAAGAAGAAGAGGCGAGGGTGGGTGGGTTTGGACTGAGAGAAGCGGTGGTCCTCCGGTGGACTGAGAGCTCAGGCGGTGGTCCTCCGGTGGACTAAGAGCTCAGGCGGCGGAGAGGAGAGTTGAGGGAGAGAGAGTGGGATGGAGAGGAGAGTGGAAAGAGAGGCCAGACATAGAGTGAGAGTCGAGAGTAAAGAGGAGAATAGGGTTTGGAGGAATGTTGGGCTTGGGCGGCTTTAGAAACATATAAATACTGAAACATTTTTAACCTTGGTAATAAACGGGTAACAAACGAGTCATAAAATCGTGTTACCTAAATATGACACGTTTAATAAACGGGTTATCGCGGGTCAATTGCGGGTTGGCGGGTCAACCTGAAAATGACACGTTATTTAATCGTATTTCGCGGGTTCGACCTGATTTTGACCTGAACTTATTTATGACCCGCTAATTTCGTGCGGGTTTCGAGTCGTGTCGTCGTGTTGCTACTTAAATTGCCGGCCCTAGGCTGGGTACTTTTTGATAACGTTTTACTTTTTTTTGTCATTTTTTGAGGCCATTATTTTCTGGCATGCCTAGAAAAATGTGAGGATTGTGTTTGTAAAAGTTTATTATATTTTGACATCGTTTTTATTTTATTATATTTTTTATAGACAAAAAAATAAAGAAAATAATAAAAAATATAATATTCATCAAAAAATGTTGCCGCTTATTCCATTAATTCCAAAAAAATCATATACTAACTTTAGATTGCAAAATTTAAATAAAAATGTAAATTTTTGACCCGTCTCGGCCCCTGAGCTGGCCTATGGGCGCCACTACGCGGGCTAGGGGCTTTTTGGCAGCATTTTACTTTTGTCATTTTTTGAGGCTATTTTTTCTGACATGCCTAGAAAAATATAAAGATCGTTTCTACAAAATTTCATTATTTTTGACATCGTTTTTATTTTATTATATTTTTTAAAGACAAAAACTAAAGAAAATCATAAAAAATAGAA
This sequence comes from Morus notabilis, assembly GCF_000414095.1. Classification (NCBI taxonomy): domain Eukaryota; kingdom Viridiplantae; phylum Streptophyta; class Magnoliopsida; order Rosales; family Moraceae; genus Morus; species Morus notabilis. The sequence goes on from NW_010366164.1 coordinate 424,952, forward strand.
TATTCATCACAAAATCGTGCGGCTTGTTGCATTAATTCCTAAAAATAATATATTATTTTTAGAATGTAAATCATAAATAAAAGTGTAAATTTCAGACCCATCCCGTCTTCTGTGTTGCCCGCTAGGCGCCCCCCACTACACGGGCTGGGGGCTTTTTTAGAGCGTTTTATTTTTTTTTGTCATTTCTTGATGCCGTTTTTTTTCTGGCATGCCTAGAAAAATGTAAGGATCATGTCTGTAAAATTTCATTATTTTTTACGTCGTTATTATTTTATTATATGTTTTAAAGATGAAAAATAAACAAAATCATCAGAAAGAGAATTTTTATCAAAAAATGGTGCCGCTTGTTGCATTAATTCATAAGAATAATATATCAATTTTAGAATGCAAAACATAAATAAAATTGTAAATTTTTTACCCATCCTGGCCGCTGAGCTGGCCCTGGGCAGCCCACTACACGGGCCGGGAGCTTTTTGACAACATTTTACATTTTTTTGTCATTTTTTTGGCATGCCTAGAAAAATGTAATGATTGTGTCTGCAAATTTTTTTTTTTTTTGGACGTTGTTTTTTTTATTATATTTTTTGAAGGCAAAAAATAAAAGAAAATCACAAGAAAATATAATATTCATCAAAAAATGGTGTCGCATGTTGAATTAATTTCTAAAAATCATATTCTACTTTTCAAATTCAAAACATAAATAAAAACATAGATTTTTGACTTATCCCGGCGCCTAAGCAGGCCCCTGGGCGCACCAAATATGCGGGTCAGGGGGTTTTTTGCAGCGTTTCACTTTTTTGTCATTTTTTCAGGTAATTTTTTTTTCTGGCATGCCTAGAAAAATGTAAGGATCGTGTCTGTTAAATGTCATTATTTGTTGACGTCATTTTTATTTATTATATTTTTAAAGACGAAAAATAAAGAAAATCATAAAAAATAGAATATTTGTCAAAAAATGGTGCTGCTTGTTGTAGTAATTCCTAACAGTCATATATTAATTTTTGAAGGCAATAAATAAATAAAAGTGTAACTTTTTTACCCATCCCGGCCCCTGAGCTGGCCCTTGTGCGGTCCACTGCGCGGGCCGGGGGCTTTTTGACAGCGTTTTATCTTTTTTGCCATTTTTTGAGGACATTTTTTTCTGACATGCCTAGAAAAATGTAAGGATCGTGTCTGCAAAATTTTATTATTTATGGACATCATTTTTATTTTATTATATTTTTTAAAGATAAAAATAAAGAAAATCATAAAAAAATAGAATATTCATCAAAAAATGGTGTCCCTTGTTGCATTAATTCCTAAAAATCATATATTAATTTTGAAATTTAAAACATAAATGAAAATATAAATTTTTGACCCATCCTCGCGCTTGAGCTGGCCTCTGGGCACACCCAATACATAGGCTGGGGACTTTTTGGCAGCGTTTTACTTTTTTTATCAGTTTTTGAGGCTATAGCCTAGAAAAATGTAAGGATCGTGTCTGCAAAATTTCATTAGTTGTTGACGTCATTTTTATTTTACTATTTTTTTTAAATTGGAACAATAAAGAAAATCATAAAAAATATAATGTTCATCAAAAAATGGTGCCGCTTATTTCATTAACTCCAAAAAATCATATACTAAATTTAGAATGCAAAATATAAATAAAAATGTAAATTTTGACCCATCCCAGCCCTTGAGCTGGCCCGTGGGCGCCACTACCTCGGCCGGGGGCTTTTTGGTAGCGTTTTTCTTTTTTTGTTATTTTGAGGCCATTTTTTCTAACTTGCCTAGAAACATATAAAGAATGTTTTTGTAAAATTTCATTATTTTTTAACGTCATTTTTATTTTATTATATTTTTTAAAGATGAAAAATAAAGAAAATCATAAAAAATAGAATATTCATAAAAAAAGGTGCTGCTTGTTGTATTAATTCCTAAAATTCATATATTAATTTTAGAATGCAAGAGATCAATAAAAGTGTAAATATTTTACCCATCCCGGCCCCTATGCTGGAGCCTAGGCGCTCACTACGAGGTACGGAGGCTTTTTGACAACGTTTTACTTTTTTGTCATTTTTTGAGGCCATTTTTTTCTGGCTTACCTAGAAAAATGTATGGATCGTATATCTGCAAAATTTCATTATTTTTTGACGTCGTTATTATTTTATTATATTTTTTAAAGGCAAAAAATAAAGAAAATCATAAAAAATAGAATATTCATCAAAAAATGGTGTCGCTTGTTTATTCCTAAAAATCATCTACTAATTTTGGAATTCAAAACATAAATAAAAATAAAAATTTTTGACCCCTCCCGGCCCCTGAGATGGCCCCTTGGCGCACCCACTACGCGGGCCGGCGGCTTTTTGGCAGCGTTTTACTTTTGTTGTCATTTTTTGAGGCCATTTTTTCTGCCATGCCTAAAAAAATGTAAGGATCGTGTCTACAAAATTTGATTATTTTTTGACGTCATTTTTATTTTATTATATTTTTTAAAGCTAAAAAATAAAAAAAATCATAAAAAATAGAATATTCATCAAAAAATGGTGCTGCTTGTTGCATTAATTCCTAAAAATCATATACTAACTCTAGAATACAAAATATATATAAAAATATAAATTTTTGACTCATACGGGCCCCTGAGTTGGCCCATGGGGGCACTACGCAGGCCGGGAGCTTTTTGGCAGCATTTTTATTTTTTTGTCATTTTTAGGCCATTTTTTCCGACATGCCTAGAAAAATATAAGGATCATTTCTGTAAAATTTCATTATTTTTTGACATCGTTTTTATTTTATCATATTTATTAAAGACGAAAAATAAAAAAAAATCATAAAAATAGAATATTCAACAAAAAAAAGGTGTTGCTTATTGTATTAATTCCTAAAAATTATATATGGATTTTAGAATGCAAAACATAAATAAATGTGTACATTTTTTACCCATCTCGGCTCCTGTGCTGGCCCATAGGCATACCCACTACGCGGGCTTGGGGTGTTTTGACAGCGTTTTACTTTTTTTGTCATTTTTTAGGCCATTCTTTCTGGCAGTATAGAAAAATGTAAGGATCGTTTCTGTAAAATTTTATTATTTTTTGACGTCGTTTTTATTTTATTATATTTTTTAAAGATGAAAAATAAAGAAAATCATAAAAAATAGAATATTCATCAAAAAATGGTGCCAGTTGTTGCATTATTTTCTAAAAATCATATAATAATTTTAGAATGCAATACATAAATAAAAATGTAAATTTTTTACCCATCCTGGCCCCTATGCTGGCCCCTGGGCGGCCCACTACGCCGGCCGGGGGCTTTTTGACAGCGTTTTACATTTTTTTTGTTATTTTTTCAGGACATTTTTTTGGCAAGCCTAAAAAAGTGTAAGGATCGTGTCTGCAAAATTTTATTATTTTTGGACGTCGTTTTCATTTTATTATATTTTTTAAAGGTAAAAAATAAAAAAAAATCATAAAAAAATATAATGTTCATCAAAAAATGTTGTCGCTTATTGCATTAATTCTTAAAAATCATATACTAATTTTAGAATTCAAAACATAAATAAAAATATAAATTTTTGACCCATCTCGGCCCCTAAGCTAGCGCCTGGGTGGACCTGCTACGTAGGCCGAGGGCTTTTTGGCAGCGTTTTACTTTTTGTCATTTTTTGATGCCATTTTTTTTGGCATGCCTAGAAAATGTGAGGATCATCTCTGTAAAATTTCATTATTTATTGATGTCGTTTTTATTTTATTATATTTTTTTAAGACAAAAAATAGAAAAACCCATAAAAAATAGAATATTCATCAAAAAAATGGTGCCACTTATTGCATTAATTCCAAAAAATCATATACTAAATTTAGAATGCAAAATATAAGTAAAAATGCAAATTTTTTACCCATCTCGGCCCCTGAGCTGGCCCATGGGCGACACCACTACGAGGGCCGGGGGCTTTTTGGCAGCGTTTTACTTTTGTTGTAATTTTTAAGGCCATATTATTCTGACATGCCTAGAAAAATATGAGGATCGTTTCTGCAAAATTTCATTATTTTTTGACGTCGTTTTTATTTTATTATATTTTTTAAAGACGAAAAATAAAAAAAAATCATAAAAAATAGAATATTCATCAAAAAATTGGTGATGCTTCTTGTATTAATTCCTAAAAATCATTTATTAATTTTGGAATGCAAAACATCAATAAAAGTGTAAATTTTTTATCCATCCCGGCTCCTATGCTGGCCCCTAGGCGCTCCCACTACGCGAGCCGAGGGCTTTTTACATAGCGTTTTACTTTTTTGTCATTTTTTGAGAGTTTGTTTTTCGGGCATGCCTAGAAAATTAAAAACAATATGAAGTTATGGCTATATAATGTCAAGATATGAAAATTAAAAACAATAATATTAAGTATGTCCTAGCTAATACGTACAGTGTTAGGATATATCTTATTATGGAAAGAAACTTTATCATAACTACGATAACTAATAACTATATCATGTCTTCTTTTTCTAAACTAATTAATTGAGAGTCATATAAGGAGCCACATACGTCATGACAAAAATATCAGGAAGATTATCCGAATCTTTACTCTTCTCCATTCCCTATATAAACCCAACCATATATTGGAGGAGCACACAAGATAAAACAAAAGCTAATAGAAAAGAATCGTACTACGTAATGACTAATCTCCATTTCTTTTCCCTCTCCTTGCTGGCCGTGGTAACCCTAACGGTTACCATCAACGGCATCCACCCAATCAACGTTTACGACTTCGATAACAGAGCCGGATCCAGCGCTGGATATGTCCGCTTCAACAGAGAAATCGGAGTCCCGTATGCCAGGCAGACCCTCATAACTGCCACGTACGATATATGGAGATGGTTCGAGCAATATTCAGCTGCGCAACGAAAGGACATCAATCGACTCGTCTTGATCCTCGAAAACTTCCCCGACAGCCAGGTTCAAGTCCCGCCATATGCAACGACCAACGAGATCCATCTCAACGGAAGGTACATCGCGAGCTATTCCGGCGATGTCAAGAGGGAGATCACAGGGGTTCTATACCACGAGCTGACTCATGTTTTGCAGTGGAACGGAAACGGGCGAGCCCCGGGATGGTTGATCGAAGGAATCGCGGACTACGTGAGGTTGAGGTCGGGTTATATTCCGAGCAACTGGGTAAAGCCAGGAGGAGGGGATAGCTTCTACAAAGAGTACGATGTTACTGCAAGATTTCTTGATTATTGCACTGGCTTGAGAAGTAACTTTGTGGCTGAACTCAACAAGAAATTGAGGCCGACTGGTTACGTTGACGATTACTTCAGACAGCTTCTGGGAAAGACCGTTTATCAGCTCTGGGACGATTACAAGCGCACTTATGCAGGCTAGGGAGCTATAAACTACTTTAGCTTCCTATATACATGAACGCATGCATACAGCTTCATGGTTAATGAATGAATTAATAAGTTATAAAATGTATTAGGAATAAATAAATTACCTATAATGAATACTAATAATGCAGCTTTTAAACGGTTGTAGACCAGGCCATCCATGCCCGGCCAGCCGTTGGAAAATGCGATTTGCTATAACTGTTAATAATACATGGATAAATTTCATGATCTTATTTTATTTTATTTTTTTTCCAAATTTTAGACTTAATAAGCATGTTCCTCGAACAAACACTCAGCTAAATTCTGTAAAAATTATTGTCGTTGAAGGATAATCATCACAGCCGTTGCTGATAAAGTTATCGAGTCAAAGCACAAGTTGTGGTGAAATGTGGTCGCAGAACACTGTCAGTGACACAAAAATCGTCGCTAAAACATGATGGCGATCTAAGATGACAATTATCATTGTTGAAAATGGCTTTTGACACCAAGTATTGTTTAGCGATGACATGTCTTGCTGCTTTGTCCAAAGATACACATGACTATTTCCTTGGCACAAGGCAGACTGCATTGCAGCAAGACTTTACCGCTGAAAAGCCCAAAATTTCAATTAATGCGGTAAGTCAAGCGGTTTTTCAATTCACTAAAAAAAGAAATTTTAGTGATGACAAATATCGTCACTATCCTCACTTAAATTTGAATCCTGTATTAAATGAAAGGGTCTCATTCATCTCATGAACCATGATTTCTTAGTATTTTAGCGGCGCAAGTATTGTCACTAAAAGTGTCCTCCATAAAAGCCCCCACACTAAAACCTTTCTCTCGTCTTCCTTAGATTTTCTTCACAACTCAGGCCAAGTTCTCTCTTCTCTTCATATTCCGAACCGTCGCCAACTCCAATCGTTCAAGCAGCCACTTTCATGAGTCTTCTTCTCCATCTTTCTTTCTTTCAATTGGCAGATTGTCTTATTTATTTAGATATATGGTGTTTGGTGGGCCTGCTCGTGTGGCTATTTAAAAAAATAAAAATATTTCTATATCAAACACAGGGGAAAGGCGACAAATGCTCTTTAAAATTGCATGATGAGAATTTTTACCCCTTATTCTTAATTAATAACCTTTTTAATTAAATAATTATACTAACAAAATAGTATTAATTAAAAATAATGAGTAAAAATCTATACCTAGCACTAAATTCCGCAATATTCTCTTAAAGGAAACATACAAACATAGGCGATAGGCCCGCCAGGCTATTGGCCCGGGTTGGATCATGTTTTTCTCTCTAATGGACTAGGTCAGGCCAGCCCATACATTTTTGGACTCTTTACGCATCTAGCTAAATTTCAATGGTAGAGTTTAAATGTAGCAAAATCTTTAAAATATTACAAAAAAAAAAAAAAAAAAAAAATTTGATATCATTAGAACAACGACTATATAATTCCATAGTATAAAATGTGGCATCATTATAATAATGGCTATTTCATTTTTGTTATATTTATAATATTTTAAAATGTTTGCTAAATTTCAAATAAAGGTATGAACTTGTGGTGTAATTATCACTACATTTTTCTTTCAAGGCCCACATGAGAGAGGTCGGGCAACCTGTTTTGATAGCTCCAACAATCGTCCTCTCCTTACTCTCTCTGTCCAGTGTTATCGAAAAGGGAGAATATGAAAATAACTAGAGGAAAAAAAGAATAATTATAACAATACAAACCTTAGTTTTTAATTAAAATGTATGCATCTATCGATAGGCATAAACAAAAATATAACCTATTGTAGAATGACTATATATTTGTGCATATGTGTTTCCATCTATTTTCTAGCCACTAATTAAGTTAAAGATCAAGTGCATATATATATATATATATATATATATATATAGTAGTGATCAATCAAGATTCATATTAAATATCCATGTGCATGCTAATGCTTGATTCTGGCCTTACAAAAATTTTAATTACAATTATATATTCAGGTGATCGGGTACTTAGCTTCTACTTATTAAGAAGCTGAAATATTATCGTGGAAGTTGTATATAACTTTATGATCATATGCAGGTTGTTTGGGGGCCGTAAATGTAAAGTTCGTTAAATAATATTTGAATTCTAGTTATAAGGGTCGTGAGCTCCATTAATTCATAAGTGAATTGGGGCATTTAGGGTTCTTTATTCACAATTTATGTTAAGCTTAGATATGACAACGTCTTTCGTATTGGGATTCTCTATTTCGTAGTAATTTTTTTTTTTTTTAATTAAAAAACGTGACATTTAAATGCGTAGTTTTGGCTATTACTTTCAGTATCATACAAGGTTTTAAAACCTGATAGCTTCTTTAGTCCCGTTACAGATTATTTTGGGCTAATTGCCTCTGGAGGTTGTTTTTATTATTTTGCATTGTTTTTTTCTTTTATCCAATGAGTAAAGGACTCGGTAGGTTATGGGCCAACCTAATTGGGCTTATTTGAGATGTGCCAAAATTTTCTGCTCAATAGATTAAAAAAAATAAATAAACCTTTTCTTTTGCCTGCATGTTCACACAATGCATTAAACTCGCTGTTAAGCATGCTCATATAAACACACACACACAAAAGATATTGATCACAATATGCATGCGAGGAATTTAATAAGTAAACTTAAAATATAGATCAAAACCAAGCATGAAAAATGTGTATTTATTCGTGTAGTTTCGATCCTTTTGGTCATGTAGATCTAGAGCTGGTCCAAGACGTCAGAGACTACGCAAAAATTTTATATGAAAAGCATGCATGAAAAATGTGCATTTTGTTGGTCATATAGTTTCCAATTCTACATCTAGAGCTGGTCTAAGATGACCAGGCAAAAATTTGTCTAATTTATAAATTGCTATTCTTCTTTAACATATAAGCTTTTTTTAAAAAAAAAAAAAATTCAATACGCAAAATTTTATTAACATATTTTGCCAGCTTAACTTTTTTATTTTTCTTTTAAAAAATTCTACTGATCACTTAGGTACTCATCAGTTTGAGGGGAAAAAAGTTGCGGAAGTTAGAGATGAAAAATATAGTTAGCTTACGTATAATATTTAGTTCATAGTATAGGGCACCCATTTATTTAATTTTTCAGAGAAACTCAGATCGAATATGAGAACTAACTTCCCTACCTATTGAGAGGTTTATAAATAAATATTTGATTTCATATACTACTATATGCATAGGAGAGAGAAAATACTTTTGGGGAATAATAAAATAAGGACTCGTTTAGTTCCCTAATTCGAGTTTAGATGTGACTTTATGTGAGACATATTTACTGTTGTAAAAAAGTTAGATGTGATTGTTTTTAAGAGCTTTTTACTATAGTAAAACTCGAATCGGTGAAATGAACAAGCCATAAATGATTAAATGTTTTGGGTAAGTAAGTTGGTATAATAGTTAGATTTTAGTAAATGTAAAATTGATATGATTTACTCTATGATAAAATTTGATAAATTTAGGATTTACTTTGATTTACTCGTGATTAAATTTGGTAAATCTGGGCTCGCATTCATCCCATGACCAAATTTGATAAATTCAGGATCTACCGGATTTACTATCATAAAGCCCTAAATTAAATACGTTATTTGTCGATATTTCGTAATTTTTTATTTACATATATTTCTTAATTTTTAATAAATAAACTCATTTATCCATTTTTTCACTTTTACAAATCTTATTTTAAATTACAAGACCATTCATGAAAAATTATAATAAATAAATGATTTACAACATTATAAAAGAAATAGAACGAGTTCGGGGATTGATTTTTGGTCCCTATCCTGGCTTTCCAAGACCATCCATATTCCCGCCCCTATCTTCGCTTATGGAGATGCAGAACCAGGGTTAGGGATTCCTTATTGCGGTGGCCTAATTCATTATATCTGTCATATTGTGCTCATCTAATATAATTATGTATTTCAAACCAAATAAGTAAAAATTTACTATAAATTCAAACCAAAATTAAAGGTAATTGTACAAAAACAAACAAACAAATAAATTCTAAATATATGGGTTGACAGTGAAAATTCGTTAATTTAGGATTTATCTCACCACATGTCACTTAAGCATAAAAGAAAGACTTTAACTTGCAAAAAAAAAAAAAAAAAAAAAAAAAAAGATGAGATGCGAAATTTATAAAGGTTCGGCTAGTGTAATGACTACGTCATCTTTTAGAGCACTTGTTTTTTGATATCCCATAAAAATTACAAAAGTGCCTAGGCTTCTCTAAGAGTGCAAAATAGTGCGTAAGGAATTCATGAAGAGGGTTTGCCTTTATTTATAGGCTTCTCCTCATAATATATGATTCAGATTCGGATTCTGAGTGGTAATCATTATCTTCTAAATTTCATGCTATCTTTATCCCTCATCTTCATCTAAATAATCTTCTCGATTTGTAGTTTGAATTCAAATTGATCATATTGGTTGCCTCTTCCAAGATTCGCAGGATTTTTTTTTTGGATTGGAACCAACACAAGACTTTGAAAACAGAATGAGAAAGATCACAATCAACACAACATATTTACCGAGGTTCGGGCAAAGAATTTACCCTACGTCCCCGTTGAGCTCTCTCACAAGAAGCTCTTCCACTATTGATCAAAGATTACACCCTCAGTCCCTCACAACTCACAAACCCAGAGAGATGAATCAATTTACATGAAAAAATAATCTCAAGAAGAAATCCCATAACGTTCACAAGAGAAGAAACAAGAAACCTTAAATTTCTCTCAGTTTTCTCTCAAGAACCAGAAACGCCCAATTCCTCTTTCTCTCTCTACAAAATTGCTCTCAACACTTTCTCTCTCTTTACAAGTAAATAATAATCTGAGGAAGCCACAATAGTCTTATATATTGGAATAGTCAACACCGACTCATTAAAGCCATCCACGTGTGCACTTGTGACTGGCTGTACATTAGCTTCCTTTTTTCCCTTCATCAAAACGGCATGTCGTCTTTGATTCAACAGTGGAATAGATATGTAGAATGATTATTTGTCTTACTTGGAATTACTTCTTCAAATTCAACCTTGATTCCAAGTAGGAACAATAATTCATATTGTACTTCTTGTGAGGTCATGGCTCTGCTTACCTTCTTCACGTTTTGCCAATACTGAGCTGGTTCAAGCACTTTTGAAACTTGCTCAGTGGAACAACTTTGGTAGCCATGTCCGCTGGGTTATCTTCAGTCCCTATCTTCTCAAGCTCAATTGCTCCTTCTTCAACCTTGCCTATGATGAAATGATGTCTTACATCTATGTGTTTTGTTCTTTCATGGTAAACTGGATTCCTGCACAAATGAATCGCAGATTGGCTATCAAAGTATATCACAGAAGAACCCTCCATTACCTTGAGTTCCTTCATTAATCCTTGTAGCCAAATGATCTCTTTGAATCCTTCAACTCCAGCAATGTATTATGCCTCTGTACTTGAAAGAGCTACAACTGGCTGTAGTTGTGCCTTCCAACTGATGCAACTTCCTCCAAGTGTCATAACATATGCTGATGTTGAGATTGTTGGTCTCCGGATCGAATCCGGATGCGGAAGCGTGGTGGTGCGGGGAAGAGGCGGATCGTGTATAACAAAAATTTTCATAAAACTTTTGAGATACTCTATAGATTATATTAATTTATGCACGAATAAATTAATCTCATTAACTTATATATATCAAGAACTCAATCAGGAAAAATACCTGGAAGCCGACTCGGATGATAACTTGAGTTCTTTGACCACGAACAGTCCTTGCTCTAATCTTTGTGTTTAGAAAACCAATGTCTTCCACATCAATTCCTAGAATCCACGAAGACGTGTGTGTGGGCACACATGAGACAAAACGGGTTACAATAAACACTCGAATTTCCACAAACACCATCACATGCACGATGTGGAATTTTTGGAGAAAAATTTTTCCTTCCTTTCTCTCTTGAAAATTTCGGCCAGCCTTAACCCTTAGGGCTAAAAAATTGTTTCCAAAATATCTATAGAGAAATTTCGGCTACCTCTAAACTTAGGGCAAAAAACCATTCCGAAAATTGTCTCAAAAATAGTATTTATAGAGTAGAAGTCAAACTTCTAGAAAGAATCCAATCTCTATCTCCAATTTGAATTTCGAACCAAAATTCTCCTCTATCCCTTATCCCTTGTGGCCGGCCATGCTAGGGATTCCTATCCCTGTGTGTGGCGCCAATACTGGATAGGGAAGGAAGAGGAAATCATCCTTTATCCTGTAGTCCAATTTTGACTCAAATTCAAATTCCAATTTAAGTCAAACTTAAATTAATTTGAATTCTAAATTGAACAACTTATCAAATAAGTTTAAATGGATAAATCTAGA
>NW_010366164.1:437141-442990 GCF_000414095.1 Morus notabilis
AATCGGAGCTCCTACTGGTCCAAGTACCGAATCAACCCTCAAGAGAATTATTTATCTACTTCTTTCTTAAGAAGGAATGGATTCCATCTCGTGTAATAACATTCCCGGCTACCTACTTCATCATGTCTCCAAAATATAAGGAATAGGATTCAGGATCTCAGAATCCGTACCGAGTAAATCAAAAGACACAAATCCATAAATAGGAGTCTGTTAAGAACTCAGGATTAAGATCATCCTATATATGACCATCGGTAGACTCAATTAGAATTTCTATACTTAACGAAATTATTAGAAATTCATATTGTGTCTGTGTCCTTGTTCCACATAATCTCATTATGCGAAATACACTCATTCAATATCTCACCATATTAACAGTGCGGATAACACCGTTCTATTCTAAATGGGAATGACATGTATTAATAGTGTTTTAATTAAAGATTCCGAACTTTAATTAAATTCATTATGAACATTACTTTTTGATTATTATCCTTAAACATTATCCTCTCGTATATAACACTTATATACAATATTTAAGGTTACATAAATAATCATGGAATTTTCATTGATACTCATAAAATATTCATAAATATATGCACATCAAATAATGAATAAACTCTTTTATTAAATAAATAATAAATATCCTATTACATCTCATGCTTCTAGGACACCATTCCCAACAGAGATAGACATAACACCTTTTGATGCCTATTCCTTATAATGTCAATTCCCAGTATCCGCTTAGCTCTTCCTAAGTCTTTCATATCAAACTCCAAGCTTAGCATTTCCTTTACTTGACTGATTTCCATGGACTCCTTGCTTATGATCAGCATGTCATCTACATAGAGTAAAAGGTATACCGACCTTTCTGTTCCAGCATCTTTATAGTATAAACATGAGTCATAGTCACTCCTCTTAAACCCCTTCTTGATCATATAATGATCAAATCATTTATACCACTGACGTGGTGACTGTTTAAGTCCATAAAGAGACTTCTTTAACAGACATACCTTTTCTTCCTTACTGTTTCCTTCAAAACCAGAGGGCTGCTTCATGTAGATTGTCTCATTCAGATCTCCATGTAAGAAAACGATCTTAACATCCATTTGTTCTAGCTCCAAATCTCTTTGAGCAATTATTGCTAGAACGGTTCTTCTTGTCTTATATTTGACTACTGGAGAAAAGACCATCGTGTAGTCAATTCCTTCAACTTGGGTAAACCCCTTTGCTACTAACCTTGCTTTGAATCTCTTGGGATCAGCTGCTACAACTCCATCCTTGAGCTTGTGGACCCATTTGCAGTCAACTAGCTTTTTGTTCTTTGGCTTATCTACCAAGATTCAGGTCTTATTCTTCATTAGAGATGCCATTTCTTCATTCATAGCTTGTTCCCAGTTGCTGGATTGAGGGCTTGATATTGCTTCATGATAACTCTTTGGTTCAAGTCCGACTACCTCCTCTGCAGTGTTGAGTGCATAGGCAATCAAATTTCCACCTGAATATCTTTCAGGAGGTTTAATGTGTCTTCTCTGCCTGTCCCTTGTCAACATGTAGTCATTCAGCCCCTGATGGCTGGAGGATTGTTGTCTGGAGGCAGGCTCGGATTGTGTAGCCTCTTGACCTGATGGATGATCAGTTTGAACCTCACTGAATTGTTGCTCTAGGCTTGCAGTAGGCTGTTCTGTTTCCACAGTGGTTTGTTCAAGCTGATCACGGCCCTCCACCTCAAGTTGAAGCTCATGTGTTGGGGTAGGCCCTGTACCGGCATCATTAGAAGAGATAGCAGTATCTTGTCCTTCTTTTAAATAGGGCATGCCATTTTCATTGAATAATACATCTATGCTAATGACTATTTTGAAGTTATGGCCATTCCTAACACATAGTCTATAGCCTTTGACACCCTTGGGATAGCCTAGAAAAATACACCTAATGGACCTGGGGTCTAACTTTCCCTCTCTTTGGTGTGCATAGGCAGCACAACCAAAGACCCGGAGGTGGTTCAAGTTTGGAGGTTTGCCAGTCCAACATTCCTCTGGTGTCTTTAAGCCAATGGGCTTACATGGACACTGGTTTATGAGGTAACATGTTGTACTGGCTGCCTCCCCCCAGAATTTTTTGCTTAGGCCAGCTCCAAATAACATACACCTTACCCTTTCCATTATTGTCCTATTCATCCTCTCTGTTATCCCGTTTTGTTAGGGTGTCTTCTTTATTGTTTTATGCCTTAAAATACCATTTTCAGCACAAAAAGTTGAGAACAAATTATGATAAAATTCCATACCATTGTCAGTTCTAAGGGCCTTTAATCTTTTATTAGTTTGATTTTCAACTAATGCCTTCCATAAGTTTAAATTTCTGAAAACATTCATCTTTGAATTTTAATAAATAAATCCATATTTTTCTAGAGAAATCATCCACTATAGAAAGAAAATACCTGTGCCCTCCATGAGTTGAAACACTTTTTGGCCCCCATAAGTCTGCATGTACATAGTCCAATGGTCCTTTGGCTCGATAGGTAGAAAGTGAGAAGCTGAGTCTGTCTTGCTTCCCCAGAATGCACTGCTCGCAGAAGTTGAGTTGGCTGATTTTGTCCTTGCCTAGAAGGCCTTGTTTGTTCAGTTCTTGTAGCCCTCTGTCGCTAACATGGGCAAGTCTTCTATGCCAAATTTTTGCTTGGTGGTTATCTTTAGTTACTGTTGCAGCAACTCCATCAGCAGTGTTCCCAAGCAACACATAGAGGCCATGAAATTTGTGACCCTTCATTACTGTTAGAGAGCCCTTTAGCACCCTGAGGACTCCACCTTCAGCCTTTTATGAGAAACCTGCATCATCTAATGCGCCAAGAGAGATAAGGTTTCTTCTGAGGTCTGGAACATGTCTCACGTTCATGAGTAATTGATAGGTACCATCATGCATCTCTATGGGGATTGAACCAATCCCAATAACTGGGCATGACTGATTGTTTCCCATGAGAACATTTCCTACCTTTAGTGTGAGATACTCAGAAAACCATTCTTTCTTGGGGCACATGTGGTAAGTGCACCCTGAATCGAGTATCCACTCATTTTCTGGCTTAGTTTCTCCCATTACCAACATCTCAGAACTTTCATAGCCCTTAGCCTGATTTGCAGATGCAGCCTCATTCTCCTCTAATTTCTGCTCGGACAGTTTCCTTTTCCATTCTTTGCAGAAACGTTTAATGTGGCCCACCTTGTTGCAGTAGAAACATTTTCTTGGCCCTGATCTAGATTTTGACCTAGAATTAGGCCTAGTCTTGGGTTTACTCTGGTCCCTTTTGGGGTTTCTTCCTCTCACTAGTAACCCTTCATCACCATGGGTGTCCTTCCTTTGAGACATCTCAAACTTAATCTCTAATTCTTGAGACCTGAGTGCTGACAGAACATCCTCTAAGGTAAGGCTCTCCCTCCCATATTTGATTGCATTTTTAACCTCTCTAAAATTCTCCGGTAGAGAGATTAACAGAATTATCGCATTTTCCTCCTCCACGTTTTCCCCAATATTTGCTAAGTCTATTATTATCTTGTTAAAATCATCAAGATTCTTTTCAAGACTTTTACTTGTATCCATTCCAAAACTGAAAAGGCTCTCTTTAAGGTAGATTTTAATTGTTAGCGACTTAGTCATATACAATTGCTCAAGTTTGAGCCATACCTTAGTGGCGGTGTCCTCCTCATTCACTTGTCTGAGGACGTTGTCGGCAAGATAGAGGACTATCGTGGAATATGCAATTTCTTGCATATCGATTTTCTGCTCTTCAGTTCCCTTCACGTCCTTCATATCCCCGAGGGCTTTGGCGACCTTCTGTTGTACCAAGATTGCTCTTAACTTCTTCCTCCACAGACCGAAATCTCCAGAACCATCGAACCGTTCCAGTTCGAACTTCGCGATACCCATCGTTTTCTTCCAGAGATCACCACCGAGTCTTCGATTTGCCTAGTACCGAACCAGGCTCTGATACCACTGTTGGATTGGAACCAACACAAGACTCTAAAAACAGAATGAGAAAGATCACAATCAACACAACAGATTTACCGAGGTTCGGGCAAAGAATTTACCCTACGTCCCCGTTGAGCTCTCTCACAAGAAGCTCTTCCACTATTGATCAAAGATTACACCCTCAGTCCCTCACAACTCACAAACCCAGAGAGATGAATCAATTTACACGAAAAAACAATCTCAAAAAGAAATCCCATAACGTTCACAAGAGAAGAAACAAGAAACCCTAAATTTCTCTCAGTTTTCTCTCAAGAACTAGAAACGCCCAATTCCTCTTTCTCTCTCTACAAAATTGCTCTTGACACTTTCTCTCTCTTTACAAGTGAATAATAATCTGAGGAAGCCACAATAGTCTTATATATTGGAATAGTCAACACCGACTCATTAAAGCCATCCATGTGTGCACTTGTGATTGGCTGTACATTAGCTTCCTTTTTTTCCTTCATCAAAACGGCATGTCGTCTTTGATTCAACAGTGGAGTAGATATGTAGTCTGATTATTTGTCTTACTTGGAATTACTTCTTCATTTTTCATAGCTTCTAGACTTATCTTCAAGGTTGTGATTCTTCAGCATAGATGCAACTTTTAGCTTGGGCTCATTGCTAGTTGCATTAGCAATATGAGTGAGGCTTTGTGCTTCCTCGATAATGATGCAACAATATGCAAGATAATGAAACCACAAAAGGACTAATTATGTTTAAAATGTTAAAATTATATTTGTACGAATATCGAGACGAAGGCATTGCGGAGAGTGCTGTTGTTCTTGCCCCGCTACAACTCGAGGATATATAATATTTTGTCCTCATCCCTGCTTTCATCTCTATTGGCTCTTATCTCCACATTGTTCGAGTCAGATTTGCTCGAGGCCTTGTCTCGATGGGGAATACTATCACCTCTATACAGTAAATATTTTAAAACAAATTGTTCCATATAATTTTCTTATGTATAACATGGTGAAAATAGACCAACACGGTGCCTTGCACCATTATGGGGTCTCGTTGAGTGCCCAACTTTCCCTTGATTCATAGAAAGATTACAAGCTAATTGCTCTAATCTAAGAGACCTCCAATATTGTGTCAAATAATTAGTAAGCTAATATTAAATTTTAATATTTAGGTAGAAAATCACTCCTTATTAAAATCATATTTTTGTGCTAAATTTGACGTATGTCACACTTTTGGTTGATGTATATATTTTTCATTTAATCATTACAATATTTTCTTCTTCAAATAATTTTAAAATTTAAAAGTTTGTTTTTATAAGTTTTAAAACTTAATAGGTATGACAAAAAGTAGTTATAGTATTTGAAATTATGAATGAGAACACAAAATAATTAACAGTATATCAAATATGTAATGCTCACAGTTTTTTACTGTAAAAAATAGCATTAACATTGGCATCTGGTCTAAATTTCTTATTAATCCTTGTCAACTTAGGGACACTATCTGTCTAGAGGATTATTGAAACTCAAAAGTAGTTATTTATTTACTTTTTAGAAGAAAAAACGGTTAATGTAAGAAAGTGTCGTTTAGTTGAAAAGAGTAATAGTTAGGTTACCTTTTTGGCGAGAACAAAGTTCAGATCCAAAACTGTATGAGTATTAAAGTTTCTAAGGTTTATTGGACACTTACATCGTAATGTGCGCTTGTTTCCATGTTGAGGGACGTGCAAAATTGAGGTCGCGCATACTCTCCATGTTTCACTCGCTCATTTGACTGAATTTTATACGATATATATATATATATATATACATGTATGTATATGTTTGTGTAAATATATATATATATATATATATATATATATATACACACACACACATATAAAAGGAGTATCT
>NW_010366164.1:443476-455928 GCF_000414095.1 Morus notabilis
TGTAAATATATATGTATATATATATATATATATATATATACACACACACACATGTAAAAGTAGTACATCACCTATTTATTTGTTTTTATATCGTACATTCTCGCTTTTGTTGGTATTTATTTAAGCCTGTACAAAATGTAATGTGTAGACCAATATGAGTTCGAGAGGTCCAATATGATAATATGTTCAAGTACTATCGGAATTTAAACTTAGGACTTTGCTCAAATACTATAGTGGATACCAGTTATATGTAGCATATTTCAACGAGTGAGAAATCTAATAGAAAATCTTCAATTAAGGAATTTCCTTTTGCTTTTTCAGTCTTTAAATATATTACCCAAGAGTACTAAAACTAGTTGGGACTGTTGAATGCAAGTTTGCCATACTTTTTGCATATGGCCATATTATTATATGCAACTAATCATGTTGATCAGTATTTTAAATAAACTTTCCACTAAAACCCTTCAAAAGCTATGTGTCGTTGGCAAGGGAAAGGAAGCAATATTACTATTATTTTCAAGTTTATCATCAATTAGATCATAGGTAGATTCCCATAAAATTCTAAAGCATAATAAGCATTATATGTCCCATTAACAAATAACAAGAGAGGAAAAGCACATTGTGCTTGGGAAAAGCATGTCTTTTAACTAACCTGATCAAACATATAATAGACTAAAGAGACGGTACAGCTAGCGAGGCAAAATGCTAATTAAACAACTTTCCTTTAAAAAAGTATGATCGGCTATTTGATGTGAAACGCACTATAACCTACCGGGTAATCATATTCAAAATTTTCAAGCTTTTTCAATTTTTTTTTATTAGATACTGACTCATATCAATATTATTTTATAGCAGACTATAAAATTTAAAATTGCCAATGTTTTGTAAATATTTTTATGAAAAAGAACGAAACGAGTGAATAATATTACATAAGTTGTTGTGTCCTGTTTAATGTTAGGAGTAGTCTGAGGCTAAAATTTTAAAGATGCCTACCAATAAAATCTATAATGGATTCCACTGTCCTAAACAGACCGGGATGTGATATTAATGGTCGATAGGTTGCTGGGGTAGAAGGCTATCTGTACCTTAATGTATATGTCTATCAGAATGCTTATTTGATCTGTCCATTGAACATCTTAAGTTACTCAACCAACCATGAAAATAATAATAATAATAATAATAGAAGTTGAAAATAAACAGTTTTTGGGCCCGTTTAGTTCGTTGATTCGAATTTTTAATTCGAGTTGAGATGTGACTTTATATAAAAACTTTTTTTTATACAAAAAAAATTAAATGTGATTGTTTTTAAGAGCTTTTTACTGCAATAAAACTCAAATTATAAACTCGAATCGGTAAAATAAACGGAGCCTTTTATGATTTCAGCGTGGTTTTTTCTTCTCTTTTTTTATTAAATTAAAAAAAAAAAAACTTCCCCCAACTATCATGTGGAGGCCAACCTTTTTTTTTTTTTTTTTTTTACGGAAATGATGGAGGCCGTCTACTCCCTCCTGGCACAATTATGACATGAGTGAAACAAATCATACCTTAATGATATCCTTTCGTTATAAATCGGCCTCTATTTCATGTAAAACAAATCATACGTATTTTTGTCATGATTCTTATGTAGTATCTCCTGTTTTTTTAGGTAGTGTCCCTCATTTTCATAACTTAATAACATTCTTAAAACAAATAAATTAATTAGACATATGTATCCCTCTTTTTTCAGTGGATATCTCCTTGAAAACAGAAAAGCTCAGCGATCAAATACGTATATCTTGTATTTAAAACATCGCTTTCTACAAAGAGAAAAGAAATAAAAAATAAAAAAATTGTTAATTAACAAGTACAAAATTGTAAAATTTTAGCTTTCTGTTCAATAGTACTACACATCTCAAAGTACTGCAGTTTTAATAGCTCCAACTAACATGCCATTTATGTTCCAGCCCCATCATCAAAAAAATTTTAGTCTTAAATTTATTACAATCTATATTCATGAGGCATGATGATTAACTGAATTCAACCGCCGAATTTCCTAAGCATTATTGACCAAATCAAAAATCAAGAAGTATATAGATGTTTGCATGTACACCATTCATTCAAATATCAAATTAATTCTGTATTCAACAAACATGATATTAAGATGTCTTTTTCTTTTCATATGAAAGATGAAATTTACATGTCTCATGTCCCATTAGTTATTCAATAATGTTACAACCTTGTAGCCTGCAGTACTGTCGTCCGGACTTGGGAAAAAAAATATCAAATTTGGAGCCAATGAAAATATATTCCTTCCTAAAAAATATATATATATTTTTTAACTTGAAGATTTATACTCTACTCTGTTTATCTCACAATTTGAATCATAACTCAAATTTTTATTACAATCTTTTTATCACTAAAATTTAAATTCAACTTTTTTTAATATAATATTTTTTTCCTACATAAATTTACTTTCAACTTAAGTTGTTAACTTTAACTCAGAATCGAATGGGCTGGCATATATACCTCGATATATATATATATTGAAAGCAGTAATGTACATTTATCGTTAGGTGAAGTCAGTTGAAATTAAAAGTCTTAAGACTTTCTAATGCGTATCCACTTGTGTGATAAAATTCCACGTCTGGAACAAATGCAACCTAAAACTTTTTGCTTTTCTTTTTCTAATTTCAAAACGCATGGATCCACTGTCGACATGTTTGGAAACAACAACAAATTATACTATAACCGTTGAATGCGGCGTATATATTCATAGTTTGGTTGGACATCTCCACTCTTTTTGCCACAAATGAGTGACTCCATTCACCTTTGTTTCAGGAATAAGATTACTGATTATATCCTTTGGGCATAAAAATCAACAACTTTTTACGGGGAATATATAGAACCAATTCAGTAGCGGGACAAGGATTCATATATAAACTTAGTTAGAAACAATATTCGGTAACAAGTATCAATCATCTTCACCTACTAATTTGAAGACGTCAATTTCTCAGCTGGGTATTTAGTTATCAAACATCTTCACCTACTTTAGTAACTAAATTAAAAGTCCTCTTATATAAAGTCACAAGTTTTTTTTACTCTTTCTGAGTACAAAGAATTAAAACTGCTACCAAAAGTTTTCTTTTTTTCTTTTTTTCCTTTTTTTTTTTTTAAATTATAGTCTAACTAGTGTCTTATATATACATTCTTTTGTCACTTGGATGAGTTTCTAGTTTAAAGTTAGAAACATATATATAATATAATTTCCTTTCCACCCCTTTGTTTCTGCCCTGTTTTATGCGAACTGTTTCTTTGCTTTTTTTTATAATACGGATCAAATTGTTATCCCTTATAGAACTCAAAGCATTAACAAGATTAGCAAAGAATAGTACCATAAGAACAGCATAAGATACAAACTATGATAATGAATTTATCGGAGGAAAAAAAAAAACAATAATAATGAAGGAAACGACGTCGTAGTGATGCATAACGACGTATTGAGATTTAAGTCGGCAGACCTTCCTACTTCCCTCCATATAAGGACTGAGTCCCACCAGGGTCCCACAGTCTCGACTCTCCAGACTCCACACGTCCATTCCTTCTCTTTGTGTCTGAAAGCCCCCACTAATATCGTCCGTGATTTCTCTCTCTTTCATTCTTCGATGAATTTTCTCTCTCTCTCTCTCAAACCGTTTTTTAGTAGTTTCTCTTTTTTTTTTTTTTTTTCAAAAGAAAAATTAAACAAGACAGAGAAAATAAATGAAGATATAAATCGGTGTTGACATAATAAGGGTCTATTTAATTCGCTGATTCGAATTTTTAATTTAAGTTAAAATATAATTTTATGTGAAAATTTTTTATTGTAATAAAAAATTAAATATGACTGTTTCTGAGAATTTTTTAATATAATAAAATTTAAATTTTAAATTTAAATTAATAAAATACAGACTCTAAGGGCCCGTTCACTTCGTTGATTCGAGTTGAGATGTGATTTTGTGTGAGAACTTTTTACTATAGTAAAAAAGTTAAATGTGACTATTTTTTAGAGCTTTTTACTATAGTAAAACTCAAATTTTAAATTTGAATCGACAAAATAAACGGGACCTAAGTAAGCAAGAAAATTATGGGAAAAAATCTGAACCCGCCTTGAAAAAACTCTCCAGTAAATAAAAAGCAAATCCAAATATAATAAAAAAACCAATTAAAGAAAAAAGGAGAAAAAGAGAAGCATCCACGTAGGTACGACCCAACTTCCAAAGCTGCCATCTTTAACAATTCAATTTCATATACTCTCACCCATCTCTAGACTCTCCCTCTCTCTCTAAATCAAGAAAGAGGGAGAAGAATGAAGAGCAACACGAACACAAAGCTCATATTCTTTCATCCCTCAATCCACACCAAGCAAAACAACAACAATGGAGTTTCTCTCTCCTCCCACCGCCTCTGGTTCATCTTCTTCCTCAGCTTCTTCACCTTAGCCTTCACTCTAACCCTCATCAACTCCACCCTCCCAACCCACCACCTCCACTCCTCCGCCGCCGCCGCCGCCGCCTTTTCCTCCTCAGCCCCGCTTCCTCCCTCCGTCGCCGACGCTCTCCTCCACTATGCCTCACTCGCCAACTCCTCCGCCGCCGGTGCCGCCTCCGGCGGCCACATGTCCTCCGCCGAGGTCGAATCCATCGCCGCCGCGCTCCGCCACTGCTCGCCGGCGTGTAACTTCCTCATCTTCGGCCTCACGCACGAGTCGCTCCTCTGGCAAGCGCTGAACCACAACGGTTGCTCCGTTTTCCTCGACGAGAGCGAGTTTCTCGTCTCCAGATTCGAGCAGTCGCATCCCGGAATCGAGGCCTACGACGTACAGTACACCACGAAGGTGAAGGACTTCCCGGAGCTTCTGTCTGCGGCGAAATCTCAGGTGAAGGACGAGTGCCGGCCGGTTCAGAACCTCCTGTTCTCCGATTGCAAGCTAGGGATTAACGATTTGCCGAATCACATTTACCAGGTCCCTTGGGATGTGATTCTGGTCGACGGACCCAGGGGCTACTTCCCGGCGGCGCCGGGGAGGATGTCGGCGATCTTCACGGCGGGGGTGCTGTCGCGTAGCAAGAAAGGCGGCGGCGTCTCGAAGACTCACGTTTTCGTTCATGATTTTGGGAGAGAAGTTGAGAGGATTTTCAGCGATGAGTTTCTCTGCCCAGAGAATTTGGTGGAAACTGTGGATTCTTTGGGGCACTTTCTCTTGGAAACCATGGAGATTCAGAGATTTCAGTTCTGTGCGAACTCGACGGCGTCGTTTTCTAATTCTCCGTCGTCGTCGGGGAATGAGGACGACGACGATGTTGACGTCGTTTGATAGTTGAAAGACGGCAATTGTAATTATGTTTTTTGTAATTTCACATAGTTTCTTTTCTTCTTTTTTTCCCCTTAATATCGTAAATTGGTGTATAAGTTTGAACGAGACGTGGAAAGTGTTTTTTCCAAATTACGACATTTGGAGAACTTTTTTCATTTAAACTCGATTTGTCTGTTTGGTTAGCGAGAAATGGTGGGAATAGAATAATATGATTTGAAATTTTCAAAGGTTCTTATAGAACTATTAATTAAACGAGTTAGTGCGGATTTTGACCTTTCGGAAGATATAACAAGTTCGCTAGGCTGAGCTTATCATCGTACTAACCATCCACCGGCTTCCTCACAATTAAAAATAGAAAAATATTCAATTCAAAAATGTTTTCTTTTTTGATTTTTCTTCAGTTTCATAGCAACCAAACAAGTAAAGAGCAACGTGCAAAAAGACGTAGAAGAAGGTGTCGGTGACGATTGTAACAGTCTTTTTTTTTACAGGGAAATAAATCGAACTGTGCCTGAAGATTGAAGAATCTACCATTCGTATAAGTTTGAAATTTTGGGTTTGTTATACGCGTTTACGCCTTTCGTGAAGTCAACGAAGTCAAATGATTGGCCGGAAAGCGCGTGCGTGGTCTGACAGTACAGTTTTCGCTGTGGAATTTGAGAGAATGATATGATGCTCACTTTTGTACAGTGGTAATCTGATCACGTGATTCACGTGACAAAAGCGTACGTTACGGGCTGACAGAGAGAAGAGATTGGGAATTTGGATGAATAGGTGTCGGTGAGTGTTGAAGTAATCAAGACGTACAAGACTTCATTACATACTTCATACCAGAGAATTACACCGTTTATGGCTTGGAATTAATTTGGATTAATTTGATGATTGAAATCATTATTAATTTTTGCCAAAAACTGTAATTTTTTTTATTAATTATTATTGACGGTGTTTTTTCAACAACTCGTAATTACCTCTCTGAAAATTCTCACAACGATACTCACGGGTTAATTAAAGATTAAAACAACGAAATAATGTAAAGAATACATGGATTTATAGTGGTTCGGCAATATTTCTTGGCCTAGTCCACTTGTGGATGCACTAATCTCTCTGGGATTGTCATGCCTCTGATCCTTCTGTCAGTCGTTGTTTCGTCAATTGTTGTTGCTCTGACTGTCGGCTCGGTACTCACCGAGCCTCCCTTCTCGGATCAATCTCTCGACCTCGTCCCTTAGGTCGTAGCATTCGGCTGTGGTATGCCCACTCTTGCCGTGAAACCTACAATATTTGTTTTGGTTTCTCCGTGTCAGGTCAGACTTCAGCGGCGTCGGTCAACGCAGGACTTAGAGGTGACTGATCTCGTGATAGACATCCTTGATTCCCATGGTTAAAGGGGTGTAGGCGTCGTACTTCTGCGGCTTTGGCCGCTTATTATCCCCTTGGCTCGTCGAGGCGTTGCCACCCCTGTTGTTGGGAGCTGAGTTATACCTCTGCTCGGCTTGCACCTGAGGGTTAGCTCAGCGCTTCTTACTGTTGTTTTGACTACTCACTTGCCCTACCTCTTCCTTGGCAGGGGTCGCCGCTTTGTTCTTCAAGGCCTTCTTAGCCTCCCCGGCGTTGATGAATCCCTGCGCCCTTGTCAGGAATTCCTGGTAGGTGTGGGGTGGCCTCCGATCGAGGTCTGTACTATAGGGGATGTCCCTCTTCATGCTCGACAGTGCCCCCATTAGGGCTACCTTGTCAGAGATTTCCTCGGTAGCAGCCACCTGTTCCCCAAATCGGGTTATCTAGTCCTTCAAGGATTCATTAGGCCCCTGGTATACCATTGACAGGTTTTGTTTAGGTGGGACGTATTTTTTAACACTTATGAACTGAGTCAGGAAGGCGTTCTTTAAATCGTCCTAGCTAGTAATATAATTTGGCTTCAGGGACCTGAACCATCTCCTGGCAGAATCGGAAAGGTGATTCCTGAAGGCCCGACACATAACCTCCTCGGGATACCCATGCAGGACCATATGCCATGTGTAAACTTCTACGTGATCATCCGGATAACTCCTTCTGGCATATAGCGGAATGGAGGGGCGGTTTGTACTTGTCGGGCAATGGTGCCCAGATAATGCTCTCTGTAAATAGGTGGTCGTGGGATGTGTACATCTTGGCGTCGACGTTTACAGTTTCGGCCACCTTTCCCATGACCTGCTCAAAGTTGTTCAATCCACTCCCTATTTACTTTTCCAGCCTGGCCATCTTTTTAGCCAGGGCTTTGTTCTCGACCGCGAGCTCTTCCTCTCTAGTCTGCTAAACGCCTTTGTCACGTCGAGCGTTCAGCTTTGTCCTGAAGTCTCGCCCGCGCGTAGACGAGGATTCCACGGGGACAGCGTTCCTATTGTTCGTGTCCGGCTGCGGTCGAGGTGGCACGTCCCTGTTATTCACAGCTTGTGCCGCCGCCTGCTCTAGTGCTCTCCGCCTTGCCCCCCGTTGTCTGCTTCCCACAGACCTGTTCGACCTGGCTGGGCGAGGATTGTTGGCTCCACTGTCACCGACCTCCTCGGCGTCACCGCGTTGATCACCAATCTCTTGGTTCCCAACAGCGGCGTTCACTGGGTTCATCGGTGCGTCCTCCAAGGGTGGCATCGGGTTCTGCCCTTGATCTCGCCCGGCAAGAGCTGTAGCCATCCTTTCCACAGTGGCAGCGAGCGTTTTGACCTGCTTTTGAAGCTGGTCAATACGGTCGGGGGGATTTCCAGTGGCCGGTAAGGGTGGATTCGCTGAAGTCCCTGCGACAGTGGGAGTTTGGTCGACCGGGCTTTTCTGGTTGGCCGTCACGCCGCGAGTATTCTTGGGAGGCATGCTTAATGTTTCCTTTTTAAAACCGGATTAGATTTCTGTGCTTGGGAGCCCTCCTTCTAGCGTCAGTTGTTGACGGTGTTTTTCTGACAACTCGTAATTACCTCTCTGGGAATTCTCACAACGCTACTCGTGGGTTAATTAGAGATTAAAATAATGAAATAATGTAAAGAAGACAAGGATTTATAGTGGTTCGGCAAGATTTCTTGGCCTAGTCCACTTGTGGATGCACTAATCTCTCTGGGATTACAAGTTATTTCTTCTATCTTGGAATAGTCCATAACCCTTCAATGGGTTTCTTTTTCTCTATTTATAGGCTTTTACATGTAATGATCTCATCTGCATTTCTCAAGGGAACAAACTTCAATCCCGGGATTTAGGGGTGACGTAGGTGCATTTTCATGATAACAATCCTAGGAAATCAGGCCAACCTCTCCTGCCGACTACCTGACTTCCTGGCTGCGACAGTAGCAGTTGGTACAGTGTATCCTCCCCTGAGCTGACAAGATTGTTGATGGAGTTGACTGGACATGCTGCCTCGACGCAATGGTCACTACAAGTCGAGGAATGATGCTCGACGCGCATCACCCCGCATGGGCTCTCGACGTCCAAAGGGCACTTTAGCTACATCCGTTCCCTCGACGCCAGCGACTGATTCTCAACGGGGAGTCCTCGGCGCTTGCCGTTCGAGAGCACGGTCAATTGCTCGACCATGGTGTAACAATTATAGTTGAGAACTGTAGAATACAATACTACTTCTGTATTCATTACTGCTAGTAGTGCGTAGTGACTAGAGTTTTATAAGCAACAAGTTAGTAACTATCGAGTTGAATGTTCTAGCAAAAAATATTATGGCGTCGTTCACTTCGCAGACTCGAGTTTTCAACTTGAGTTAAGATGTGATATTTTGTGAGAACTTTTTACTGTAGCAGAAAAAGTTAGATGTGACATTTTTTGAGAGCTTTTTACTGTAGAAACTTAGAATTGAAAACTCGAATCGGTGAAATGAACGATGCATATATATATATATATATATATCAAGTTAAACGGAAACATGAAATATAAGGCTGTAAGAATTTGGGCCGAACTCGACTAATCCGTCCAACTCAAACCAATCTTATCCGAAATTTGTGGATTTCTTTTTTTTTTTCTCAGATTCAAATAAACTCAACCTGCACATTACGGGTTGCCCCGCGGGCCAGGTTTCCTTTGGCCCGATACTCCCCGACCCGGTCGATAAGATCAGTGGGAAAAAATATATTCGCACTTCTCAGTCTCTCTCTCTCTCATATTCAAATAGGCCCAACCCCAACTTCTCAGTTTCTCTCTCTCTGCTAGCCTCCCTCTCCTTCCACCCTTGCAGCTTCCTCTTTGCCAATGAACGAATCTCTTTGCGTTACAGTGAGAGATGGTTTTGTAGAGTTTAGAAAGAGAAGTTGAGGCTGGATCTAGTTGATCGGGTGTTATTCTTGACTCTTGTTGGTTATAATTCTGTGCATCCCGCAGCTGAGCTCCTCATCACACAAGAAACTGCAAGAATGGAAAATGGCACTCAATGCTCTACACCACAATTGAGGTTTTAGGCAAGAGTGGGTAAATCACATTACCAGCAGAGTGGGTACCTTTCTCGTTCAAAGACACCATAAATATGCCGACAACGCCCATAATCTTGTTTTCTTTCCAACATGTTGCCAGGGGCACAGTCAAACGTCCAGGCCCAACCCGCCCAGCCCACAAAACTAAGCCTACCCGAGGTAACCCGTAGGGTCACGGGTTTGTGAGCCAAATACAGTGCTGCGGCCCAAATTTTCCTCACCCCGAATGTAGCGGCTCGGCCCAAATTTTAGGCCCAACCCAAGCCTACCCGGCCTACTTACACCCCTAATGAAATATTCCAGCGGGGCATTTTATTACATGACGTCATGATTGCTTGTGCTTTGAATTCGTTTGAAACATCATTCATTCATGCTTTAATTTTTGTATTAAAAAGATAAAAGTTTGTTCATTTTATCGACTCGAGTTTTTAACTTTAATTTTACTACAGTTAAAAATTCTCACAAAAAGTCACATTTAATTTTTTGTGTTATAGTAAAAAACTCTCATATAAAATCAAATTTCAACTCAAATTAAAAACTCGAATCAACGAACTAAACGATGCCAAATTCTACGACAAGGCATGAAAAAATATACCTTTTTTGTTTTGACAAGATTTTAACTAAATTTAATATTTATAGAAATATATAACACGATAGAAATATCCTATACTCCAAAAAAAAAAAAGTTAAATCAAAATGGTTGCAGAAGGAAACCAACACAAGGTTGCTTCTTTCAGCGGGGGATAAGATTAGACTTTTAATATAAATGGTTTCCTTGGGCAAAAAGGAACAATACATAATACCTATACATAGTGCTGGAACTTCGGGTCGGCGGGCCGCCCGAAGCCCGAATTTTTTCGGGCTTGGGCGGGCCGGCCCAATTCCCGCCCGTCCAAGCAAGAAATTCGGGTTCGGGCTCGGGCAGCCCGGATTTGACATGTCCACCCTTGCCCGCCGCCGTCTAACCACCGTATACCGCCGTCCGCCGGGATTTTTTTGCATTTTTCCGACCAAGCCCGAACTGCCCGACCCGAAAATTGCCCGAAAATTGGGTGTGCCCGAATTGCCCGACCCGAAGCCCGAATTTTTGAATTTTGCCCGAATTTTTCCCGCCTGCCCGACTTGCCCGACCCGCCCGAGGTGCCCGAATTACCCAAATACCCGAAAACGGCTAGGTTTTTGAATTTTTACCCGAATTCGGCCCGAAAACCCGAGTTGCCCGAACTGCCCGAACTGCCCGATTTGCCCGAAAACGGCTAGTTTTTTTAATTTTGCCCGAAAACCCGAACTGCCCGAGTTTGCTCGACTGCCCGAACCCGAATTTCAAAAAACTAGCCGTTTTATCCCGTTTTTTTTGAAAAAAAATCATTTTTTAACCCCAAAATTTCCCTATAAATACCCCCATCCCTCACACATTTTTCTCACTCAAACTCTCTCAATCCCTCTCAATCTCTCTCAATTTCTCTCAATCTCTCTCAATCTCTTTCAAGTTCTCTCAATCTCTCTCACAATTTTTCTAAAGCTCTCTCTCTAGTGTCTATCAAATTCATCTTATTTTTTTATAATGGATCCTTTTGGTTATAGTGGTATTCCCGTTGATGCCCAACACAATGTAGAAGAAGGGCAATTTCCCACTAATGAGTTTGTTACGCAGCAAATGCAATCTACTAATCCAAGCCATGGTGGACGTACTGGAGGTCGTGGTCGCAATAGTGGGCGTGGAGAAGCGGCAGCAAGTGCGACTGCGTCTGCGTCTGCGTCGGCAAGTGTTGCAACCTCCAGGAGAAAATGCAAGCGTACCTCGACAGTTTGGGATCACTTCGACATAATTGACGAGGTGGATAATGAAGGTAACACTAAACATATAGCTCAGTGTAAATATTGTTTATCTAAATTACAAGGCGACACTATTCACGGCACCACACACTTGAGACGACACTCTGAAAAGTGTCTTCAAAAGCTTAGCCAATCTAGCGGACCCGAACTCCGCCAAACACAATTATCTTTTGATCGCGCAACCGGTGGTCTAACCACTTGGAAATACGATCCGCAAGAAGATCGTATGGAAGTTGCGCGAATGATAGCTGCTTTAGATCAACCACTTAGTTTTGTAGAGCATCCTAATTGGCAACGATATATTAAGATTGTACACAATCATAATACACAGTTCACTTCAAAAACTACTCTTAGGAAAGATTTATTAAAATTATTTAAAAAAAAAGATGCATTAATAAACCTTTTACACTCGACTAGCGGGTGCGTTGCGTTAACGGCAGATATTTGGTCTGCCATTGCCAATAAAGATTATTTAGCTGTAACCGGACATTACTTTAAAGGATTTGATTTAGATAAGAGAATATTAGGTTTTAAATGTGTTCTAGGATCACATAGCGCAGATTTAATATATAACACAATTTTAAATGTAATTGATGAATTTAGTTTAAGAGATAAAGTAATGGCTATAACATTAGATAATGCTAGTGCCAATACAAAAGCAATTGAATTCTTTGAAAATGATTTAAGTCTATTCGGTGACGGTACTATTTTCCACCAACGTTGTGCATGTCATGTAATCAATTTAATAGTTAAATCCGGTTTAAAAGAAATGGGTAATCACATTAAAAGAATTAGAGATAGTCTTGCATGGATTCAAGGTAGTAACCAAAGACAAGAAGATTAGTTTA
>NW_010366164.1:457268-472307 GCF_000414095.1 Morus notabilis
TATAATATATATATATATATAAATTGTAATACTAATATATATATAAATAACTTAATATTAAAAAAAAAGTTTAAAAAATTCGGGCAATTCGGGCGGGCTTGGGCCGCCGAATACAAGCCCGCGGCCCATTCAAGGTGAAATTCGGGCTCGGGCGGGCGGCCCCAAAATCTCGGGCGGGTCGGGTTCGGGCTCGGGCAAATCCTCGGGCTTTTCGGGCGGTCGCGGGCGGCCCGTCCAAAGTTCCAGCACTACCTATACATACTTTTTTTCCTCTTTTTTTCCTCTCTCTTTTTATTTATTTATTTATTTTTTGCTGTAAGTGTATTATACATAAGTTACAGTACTGAAGGACAAGGACACTATGAGCCATTCTAAAGAGAAAGAAGGTACAAGCCTACAAGGTACCACAAAATCATTGTGAAAAAAATAAATATCTATGAGACAACTTTATGGTACTAGATGTCACTAATTCATCAATGGGACCATTTGGATTTTGGAACGCCAATTAACCATAAAAATCTTTTTACGTAAAAATTTCTGCAATATCATTAAGGATCTGTTTAGTTTGTTGATTCAAATTTTTAATTCGAGTTGAGATGTAATTTTATGTGAGAATTTTTTACTGTAATAAAAAAATTAAATGTTACTGTTTCTGAGAACTTTTTACTGTATCAAAACTCAAATTGGTGAAATGAACGGTTATGGAGGAAAAAAATGACAAATACAACAAAAGTTTGCTCTCTTTGTGTATAACAAAGGATCGTGGAGATTCTTTTTTAAAATCCTTGTCAATACATATCATTTTTCCCGTACTTGGATAATCTATATTATCAAGGACTGATCAAATTTTTTCGCCTTTATAATATACTGATGTGTAATTTGCAGTCTTTCAATAGTCCCTGCTATCTTCTTGAATTTCCCCCTGATCTTCTCCTTTAGGACCCTCAAGCCTGAACGAGGTGATAAAATGGTACTACGAAAGAGAGGAAGCAACGGAAAAAATAAAAATAAAAATTAGACGACAAATTGCCTAACATAACTGAACAAAACTAAACGAGAAAACTAAAGGATA
Organism: Morus notabilis; assembly: GCF_000414095.1. Lineage (NCBI taxonomy): Eukaryota > Viridiplantae > Streptophyta > Magnoliopsida > Rosales > Moraceae > Morus > Morus notabilis. The sequence continues at coordinate 458,341 of NW_010366164.1, forward strand.
TTCTTGTTAAAGAATAAAATAAGTAATAAATAAATAAAGGACCTTATAACCGTAGTCGAGCATCCTAGCGTTCGATAATGTATAGTACATATGCAACACCTTCAACCGAATGTAACTAGGAAAAAAAAAGTAGAATTTTTAATTAAGATATTATGACAAAAATACCGTATATAGGACACAAATATTAACCCTTAAACTTTTCAACACGTTACATTAAATTAATATAGTCTTCTTCCGGAACAAAAGAAATTAATATAGTCTTAATATGATATACCGTTCCTGTAATTTAACGATTAAAGATTATGTCCTATTGTCAAAAAATTCTCCAAAGAAAAATAAAAAAAGATTAAAAAAATAGAAATCATGTGATCATAAGTTTTATAAAATCTACAGAAATGCCCTTTAGTGAGGGAGCAAAAACATTAACGTTGTTACTTAAATATTGTAAGATTTATGTCTTTTATTTAATATTTTCACCCTTTATATATTAAGTTAATGACTAAAAAATTCTAAGAGAAGTGAAAAAAAAATAAACGTATAAATTAATGGGGCAAGTTCCTCATTTTGTTATAAGTTTTTTTTTTTTTTAATTACACTTTCTAAGAGCATATAATATAAATATATAACCTAAAAATTTGATCGGTTTTACTGGGCCAACTTGGAGCTCAGAAACTGGCCTTCCGCTTTGTGAAGGGCACATTTGTGTAATTCGTGAAAGTTGAGATTTTGCTTTAGAGAGGGAGAGAGAGAGAGAGGGAGAGGGAGAGGGAGAGGGAGAGAGAGAGAGAGAGAGAGAGAGAGAGAGAGAGAGAGAGAGAGAGAGAACCAATACTAACAGATATGATCGCCAAAGATAAAAGTGATTTGGATAATAGAAATTGACAAAAAAGATGCATTATATTTACAACGTCGCAGGAAGAATTGTGGATGAGTAAGAGAAATATTTGGACCTTGAGGTTGGTGACGTTTCTTTAGATATTGAAATTACCTGTACTCTTCCTCTAAAAATGCTGTCCAATTTTTTATTTATGTATTAGTGTCTAATTAATTATATCATGTCACATTATTGTATGATATATAAACATAAAAGAGTTATTTACAAAACAGTTCAAAATTTTTTATATAACGTGACATAATATGATCAGTTAGATACTAATTGAGACACTAAAATTAGACAAAAAATTTAACTCCCGTTTGACATGAGTTTCACACAAGTAACTAATCAGCGCAAAATACATGCGTCTCAGGATTTATTAATATTTCATTATATCAATATTTAATCCCGAAGGAAGGTTAATACTTTTCTTTGATCAACTATAAATTACATTTTACATATAGTAATTCCATCCTTAAACATGGAATCGTCATATATATATGTATATATATATATATATATCTTATTCATCATCATCCACACTTTCTTAGGCGTGGAATTAATTAGTGGCACGTACGTCTTCAATCAAAACTTCCCTTAATTTCCCTGATCAATGCATATATAACTTGATGAAAGTGCACAATATATAATATTAGCAAAAAAAAAAAAAAAAACTGCATAATATAAGTATCCATGTAAAATCAAATTACCTATACATATCATAACATAAGCCTATGCCTGGAAAGAGCAGCATAAGAAACCAACTTCCTCTTGGTACGACGTCGCACAGGGGGATCACCGTCACTCTCACTCGAAGGCTGAACCTCACAAGGCATAAAAGTAAACGAAGAAGGATGCGAACAACTTCTGGGCTTCAAAAAGAACGAAGCGCATTCCTCCGCCGATCTTTGCTCAGGAAGACCCCGAATGCAATTCTTCCTCACGTCAAGAACCCGGCTTTTTATCATCTTCCTGCACTCCGGCCCGACCGACGTGAAATAGTTATCGAAGAGCGAAAAGTTCACCAAACTCCCCACCGCGCAGATCTGCTCCGGGATCTTCCCGTACAGCAAGTTTCCGGCGAAGTTCAGCACCTCGATTTTCCTCAAACACCCCAGAGAACACGGCAAAGGCCCGGTCAAGAGGTTGTTCCCGGCGTCGAAAACGACCGCCTCTTTTAGTAACCCTGGAAAAGACAACCCTCAATCAGAATCATGAATTATGGGATTGTAATATTTCCTTTTACGTGTTTTCTATCTTTCATCAATCATGAAATTTTCTCTTTTCTTTCGATTTCTTTACCTAATTCGTAAGGAAGACAACCCGTCAACAGATTGTTGAGCAACAAGATTTCTCGTAGTGTTGAGTTAGCGTTTCCGATGCTCCGTGGGATCGGTCCGGTGAACATGTTGTTGGCCAATGTAAGGTACGCCGCCGAAGTGGAGCCTATGGTTTGTGGCAGCGTTTGGGCAAAGTTGTTGTCGTTTAGGAAGAGAAAGTCTAGGGTTTGCATGAAGATATGTGGAGGGACGACTCCGGCAAACGAGTTGAAGCGGATGTCAAGGAAAGATAGGCTCGTCATTGATAGGACCGCCGTAGGAAATGTTCCGACGAGGTTGTTGTTGCTTAAATCGAGTTCGAAGAGGTACCGGAGGTTGGCGATTTTCGGAGAGATTGTGCCGGTGAAGTTGTTGGAATTCGCATGGAAGATTGCTAAGTCGGGGAGTTGGTCAAGGAAGCCGTCGAGAGTCGGGGCGGAGAGACCGAAGCCGTTGAAGTCGATTGAGGCGATGACGGTGGCGGTGTCATTGTCGGGCGGGGTGCCGCAGTAGAAGCCAGCGTACTTGCACAAATCGGAGCCGACCCAGGTTTTGGTGATTCCTAAAGGGTCCGAGGTTATGATGTTCTTGAAGGTCTGGATTATTGGGTAGATTATGGCTAGTCTTTGGTCTGCGAAGTTTAGGAGGTCGGGGATTAGTGGAAGCGGCGATAATATTGGGCCCAGATCAATGCCTAAATCAATGTCCAGGCAAGTTATTGGGGAAGAAAATATTAGAAGGGAAAAGAAGAAGATGGTGTGGATTATGTTAATTCCCATTTGAGATTGAGAAGAAAAAAGGGGAGAGACAGAGAGAAGATGATCATAAGTTGAACGTCAATACTGCTAGTGTTTTATAATGGTACGTAATTGGGGTGGTTGTGTAGTAGTCTCATTGTCTTCATTTGCACGTGCTTCTCATTTTAGTGGATTGAAAATAGCAAAGTGTGTGCGCGTGTATGGGTACACATATATTTATTATTACATTTTTGGGATAAATTTCAACCTATACTTTTGCTAACTGGTTTGATTTACCAATTGCCACTTAGCAAGTGTTAAGTTTTTCTTTCCATGTAACAGCCTAACTATTGAAGAACGTACTAAATAAAGAAGGTACACGTTAATTGAACAAGAGTTTTTCGTTGTTGACATTAATTGATTTTTGTGAACTTCAATTGATAGTGCGCGATATTACTTTTCTAAAGTGGGAATTTTTTCCCCCCTTCTATTTTCTATTTTTCTTTTATGAGCATTATATAAGGTATTGCTCGTTAATAATGTAAAACTTGGAAAGAAGGTCAAAGGCACTAATAAGTTGTAAAGCTTGGAAAAAAGCTAAGGTCACTCGCACTTATGGAAGTGCTTATAATATTTGTTCATATTTCTCATCCACGTATTAATGATGATGGTCTCCAACCAATATATATGTAACTTTCGGCTCTCAAGTTTTGCACTAAAGTTTAGAGGGGTTTTCACATTTAAAAACTAAAGGAAAAAACATTAAAGAAAAATAAGTGTGCAAACCAACAAGTAGTGGGGTGCCTCCTTCTGGAGACAATAATGTGCTGCTGTCAGCATGATCTCCAATTCACTATTCGCGACTCAAATTAATGAAATAAGAATATAAGAGTATAGAGTAATTAAATTTTCAATAGGCACATGATTAGGTTGAATATTAAGGAGGCTGCAAGGACTTGACCAAGCTCGTCAAAGCCGCGGATGTTGCTGTTGTTTTACTCATTACTAGATAAAATTACCACACGCTCTACTCCGCATGCGTGATATCTTATGAAATAATTGATTTGACATTTAGTATAATATTTTTACGGTAGAATCTCATATGCATAGTACATATTTTTGACCGTTATATATGATTAAAATTAATCCAACAAATTCCTATCATCCAATTCAATCTAATCTAATATTCATTAATTTGGATTCATTGGATTGGGCTTAGGTTTTCATCACAATAACTCTTAAAACTTTGTTAAGTATCATGAAACTTGCCTAAGATGACAATCCACACATTTTCAAAACAAATTTTTATCCTCCATCATCCATTCATAATAGATAATACAACATCACAAAACAAAAATCATCCAACAAAACTAGAGAAGTACATATTAATTAGGATTCGAATTTGATGATATGGGTAGATCAACGATGAGTGGTGGCTTGTGGGGATTCAACAGCACGATATAAACATAAATATTAAGAGCTTGTGACTTATGTGATGAGGAAGCAGTATTGAATTGATTCTAGGGCTTGTTCCATTTTATGTTCTAAAATTTCCTATATTACATATATATTAAAAAAAATACATTGGATTGAATTGGTTTTATTTGGATTTTAAAATTTAAATCTAACATCTAATCCAATTGAATTGGAGTGGATGAGTAGAAATACGATACAAATCTAATCTAATAGTCTTTGGTATCCAATTTTCTTTTTGGATAGATTTGGTTCGGTTAGATGAATAGGCCTTTTTTTTTTTTTTTTTTCGAACCCTATTAACTCATGAAGCGTTATGGAGTGTCTATGGATTAATAGGATTCCCGACCCTGTTACCCAATCATTGGTCACAAATTATATATTGTTGTTAAATATATGAAATACCAAAATACCATTATTTCTTTGTTAATTTAGAGCCTTAAATGTTTGAAGTTTTTTTAATATGTTTTTAAAATAGTTGCTTAGGTCAATGAAGTACCCATATATACACTCCAAACTAGTGAGTGGGTAAATCACCGAACAATAAATAAAGCGGGATGACGAATATGTCGAATATTGTTTTCTCTAGCAGAAAGATTGGCGGGATGATAGCCCCACCAAGAACCCACGCGGTTGCCATCTCTACATCTGTATTTTGGTAATGAAAGTCTTAGATGAATGAAGCTCACTATCATGCTCTCATTCAAAGAGGCATGCATCAATGAACACGAAAAAGTGGTTTTTTTTTTTTTTTTTTAAATCTTCAAAAGGAAGTAAATAAGATAATGCCATACTAGATTGAATATTAGTAACTAAATATTAAAATAAAACTGTCGTGAAGAGAAAGAGAGAGCATTGAGTACTGGTCAAAATAATAAGGACCAAAAAAAGGAAAAGACCGGACACTATTGCGTTGCATTGGCTTTAAATTCTTCCTCTAAAATTACTACCATTGTGTTGATTTTGGAAAAACATCCATCGTATTACATTTAAGTTCTTCTTGGTCACTTTTCTCACTTGGAGATATATAACCGACCTCAAAGGGAAAAAAAATGTTAATCCTACGAATATTTTCTGAGGTTTACACTTAATTTCATTTTAATTCTTTACTTGTAAAATGTCCCACTAGGGGTGTTCATGGTTCCAGATCCCCAGATTAGAGGTTGATCCGCAATCCGATTCAAAACTACAGATTAGAAAAATCTCAATCCGTATCCGATCTAAAACCTTTTCAGATTGATCCAATCCAATCCAAAACTTATCAGATTTTGCGGATTAGACTCACGGATTCACGGATTTCAACCTTTAAAAATATAAATTAATAAATATCCATACAAAATAAACACAAATAAACATAACATAATTATAACATAAAGTTGTTCAACATGAGTCTAAATTGTTACTTCAAGCAAATAATAATAATAATAATAATAATAATAATAATAATAATAATAATAATAATAAAAGAAGTCTAGATTGTTACAACCTAATTACAATAATTAACTTGTAAAAAAAAATATATATATATATATAATTATAAAAATTATATCTATACGGTTTCGGATTGGCAGATTTCACAAATTGGAAAGTGTTGAATCCGCAATTTGATCCAAAACCTTCCGATTGGAAAATCTCATTCCGTGTTGATCCAAAACTTCGAATTGGATTGGATTTTACGGATCAACCGGATTGACGGATTCCGTGAACACCCTTATGTCTCACACAGTTGGTCCTAGAAGTTTTATTATGTTTCAGTGCTTCTGTTAAATAGGTGTTAGACATATATTTGACGGAATATGTGTAAATTATTGAACAAAATTAGAAATAACTAATATTTAAGGACTATATGTGGAAATTAATTTTCTTTTTTGTATTATTTTAGTCGCTAAATTTTATATGTTTTAATTTTGGTCTTTAATTTCTATAGATTCCATCAAATATTTAACACCTAACTAACGGAAGGACCGAAACTGAAAATGAGTGAATCTGAGGGACCTATTATGGGGTGTTTTAAAAGTTAATGACCAAAGTAGAATAGAAGATATACTTAAACAACTATTTGTGGGATCAAGAAAATGAAGAAGAAAAGGGCAAGCCAAACTTTAAAAATGCTGCTCAAGAGTCCTAGTGCTCAAAGACATAACAAGCATAGCTAGATGGGCGTCTAACCAGATGTCTGACGGCATGAGCAAACGCTTCATCAACAAACCCAGTACCATACACATTGGGCCGTTAGGATTCAGCATTTCATCTGAGTTTCTTAGTAAAGTTTCTGAGGCCTAACCCTGTTTAGACTAGGAATAATAATGCTAGCAACGATAACACTGTTGACTATATCTACTAATGTGTTATTGACTTGTAAATACCAATCCGTCAAGGCTTGATTTTATTTTACCCAGTTAAAAGTTTGCTGACATCAATAGTTTTGGTTGCGTTCTATTTTAAGTGTGTTGAGTGGGTCTTTTCTTATTGGATTACTATCCTTGTAGTTTACGCTTCCGTCTTTATTAGAAGATTTAGCCAATGTTTATGATCGAATTCCTTTATAGTTGATAGTAGTTTATTACTATATTTAAGTATGTAACTTGTTTAAGTTTGAAATGAAATTTTCTTTTCAAAAATAGGTAAGGAATGACGGTGCTATGAAAATTGAATGTAAGTTTTGTAGAGTTTCACATTTTTGAAGACGGTAATATTATTATAAATAAAACTTTGCTTATTCAATAAACTGAGTGTATTACGTCATCTTACTTACATGGTATACTAAGTTAATAAATTATTGACATTTGGATGTTTTTATTTGTGTCAACTTCATGTAAATTCAAATAATACTCTCTAATCATATCTCTCATATTTATTAAATTCAAATAATATAATTTTTAATTTTTAAAAATTTGTTTTATACATTTAAACTAAATCAGGAAAGCTAAACGATGCCGAACGACACTTTTATGGTGCTAGGAGGATTGCGTCCAAGTTGTAACAAGGTCGTAAATTTCTAACTTTAAGCTTGTACATATCTTTTCCTTTTGGCTAATAAACATATCCTCAGTGCATATTCATTGTGAATTCCGTTGTAAACCAATCTCTCGTACCTTCTTTAATTGACGAATTATATATAATAAAGCATATATATGCTTCATATATATAATATACATTTGTATTCATATTATATTATCGTATATGACTGTGTATATTTTCCAATATATAAACAAGGATATATAAACCAAAACAGTACTATCACAGTAAAATCCCTGCAATTGCCATGTATGGCATAATAATTTCCAATTCTGGAACCCACCTTGCTCCGACTGGTTTAAGTTTCCTAAATGTATAAATACTTTTTTTAAGAAATAAAATAATCAGTGCTTGATGTTAATTTTTCTAATAAAAATATTTAAAGTTTAATTAATATGAGAGATATAGGTACATTATTTAAGGTGTTTGACTAAACATTCAATGCAAAATACACTAAGAAAGAGAAATTCAATTACACAAAGTTGATGTACAACCAACTAAATGTCAATGATTTATTAGATGGGTATACCGTGTAACCAATTAGATAACCTGGTATACCCAGTTTATTGAATAATTTCTCTACTCGTCATGATAATATATATGGTTCTTCAGATTTGTAGTGATCAGCGCTGGATTTTGTGCAGGACTTACGTGAACCGCTATAATATTTCACAACTGCGGAATTTATGTTTCCGTGACTAAAGAAAGGATTACTATTAATTAATCGTGGCATGTTAGATATTTTCCTTTGGTTTTTGTCATTTAAGGGTTTTACTAGTTTCATACACTCTTAAATGTTTTTTATCAGAGAAAATGAGATAAATATCCTTCAAAGTGTAATGATATGAATTTAATTTAAATTTAGTCTATTAATCGAGATTAAATAATAAAAAATTTGACTTATACACTCTAATAGTAAATTCAGTAATTTCCTCTTTGGTGATTCTGCTTTTAAGCCATTATGGCCTATTTTTATTTTGATTGCGAACTTTCATTATTTTATTCTATTTTATTATTAATAAAAATGTTTAGTTTAGAGGACGATGGTTGATGCTTCCTCGTTTTCTCAGGGTTATAGTTTGCCGAGATTGGAAAATGGAAACTGCCTTCCAGTTTTACTAGATATCTAGTCTAATTTTGTCCTTTCAAGGTATTCCTCGTAGTTACATAAACTCTCTATAGTGATCAGTGTTCTATTTCAAAAAAAAAAAAAAAAAGAAACCTCTATGAGGGGTATTTATTCACAAATCAAGTACTTTTGAACTTGAGTATTTATAAATTTTCAAGCATTTTTGTTAGTTTAATGTGTTTTTATTATGTTTTTGTAGGTTAAAGTTAAAATTGAATAAAAAGAGTGAAAATTTGACTTCATAACATACTTTAATATTTAGAGCATAACTCTGTCATCCAAAGTCCAAATGAGATGATCTTGGTGGCGTTGGAAAGATAAGAGATATAGCTACAACTTTCGAGAGACACAAAATACTAATTCAGCCATATAGAATGCGAAAATCCTCCTCAAAATTAGACATTTCTGCCCGAGACTAGCCCAAAATGTGCGCTGCAGCGCCCATTTGCCTTCCCACTCATCCGCTCAGCGGCCGCGCCAGTTTCGCTAGGGTTTCTTCAAAATCTTAGCAGCGCTGCAGTGGAAAATGGATTCGCTTCCATGCAACGCCTCCACACGAAATGCTGTCAATTTGAGCTGATTTGAAAGTATATAAAAGGGGAGAAGACTCATTTTCTCAAGATAAATTAGAATTGGGAAGGAAACACAAGATAGAGTGCTAAAATTCCTAGAGAGAGGAGCTTGAGTTAAAGATTCTTAGAGGATTCAAACTTGAAGTTCATCTCCACAAGAGGTCCTTCTTCTATCTCTCACCCTAGTCTTTCTTGAGATAAATATTTGTGGATATTGCATTGAACATATTTTCATTTATGGATTTCTTGATAAGATTAGTTATGGATTTCTCTATGTTGAGCTAGATTTCTTATGTTAGAAAACCCGTGATTAATGATTAGAGTGAAATTTCTTAACAAGCTCTTGATTTGGATAGACATTGTCAAGTGAGGTGAAATCAAAACCCCTAGCTAGCTTATATTATAGAGTTCCTTTCAATCCATCTCTTTTTACTTGCTTTATTATAGTTTACTTTTATTGTTTTAATTAGTTTGTTCTCTCAATTAGGTTGTCTAGATAAAGTTGAGTGACGATAATCGCGGTATTTAGCAGCAATCTAATACCCAATCCTTGTAGAGACGATAGTCACTCATCATTTACTATCAAAACTTGACACTGTACGCTTGCGGGTTTACAACTTCTATACTTTTTCATAGTAGTATAATTCTGTCTATTGCGTAAAAATTAATTATTTGTGGTACATTTTGGCCTTTTGTATATTTTGATTATTTTTTCATAATAGTATGTTTAATAAATTTAAATGCTTTTATTTTTGGTTTTTCATTTAGTTGATTTTATTTCCTTTTTTGGCATTGATAATGAAATTAAATAAATGTTTTATAATCTTTTTATCAGCTTGCAGTTTTGTCGTTAGTGTCCTTTTGAATTAATATCTTTTTATCCTTAATTTCCTTGCTTTAGTTTGTTTCTCATTACAATAATTTCACGATCGTTATAATAATTGTTGTGCACCCACAACAGTTGTACTCTTTAACTCCATTTCCAGAAGTATGTTATATTCAATATCATAATTTATTTATTTTCATGATAATGGAAATCTCTTTACTGTAGGCTAAAGCCATTTTCAATTAATGTTGCTGTCATTATCAAAATTTGCTAATCGTCATTATAATTGTTGTGCAATCATATAGGTTGATTCTGTCTATTTTCAAAAGTAAGTTCATTATAATAACTTTTTTGTCCTTATGATAATAACCGGTTGAAAATGGTAGTGACATAGACTTGAGATTTTTTCAGTTCTTGCATGGAAAAGGAAATCAAATAAAAATGAAGAAATAAAATTTTTAGAGGTTTGCCTCAATTAGTTTGAGACTACTCATTCCGGCGCTGTAATAATTCATTATCTAATTTCTACAAGAGAAAATCACATACCTCACAACTCTCTGTGTTTTATCTAATTTCTTTAATAATCATCCAATATAATGAAATTACAAGGTTGATCTGTGAAATCTTTTGCATAAAAAATAATTACCCGGGTATAATTGGACTCCACAACTCAACATTGCACCATTCTAAATTACCAAATTTAGAATATATATATATATAATGAGATTGAAAAGAAATTTTGTACAATGGTATTAGTATGTCTTTTTTTTTTTCTACTGTGATTTAGTATGCCTTATACCGTGATATTTTTTTGTTAGTAATCAATTTCCTTTATTATCATCATCGTGATAAAACTAGGTGAAATTAGGATCACTATATACATGATATCTGATAGGTTTATGGTAAACTGAAATATTAAACATTTTTTATAATGCATACTAGCTAGCAGTTTTGCTGCGTGAGAGCTTTTGAATAAAATGATCTTATAATTATTTCAGGGAAAAGATATAAATGCATTGCATACCAAGTACTAATATGCAATCATATATAATTAAGGTTTGTCGTCAACGTAAATTTTAAACATCACCGAAATCGTGTATTAACCCCGATTAGAAATCTATATATTTCTTTACTCAACAAATCGTGTATCAACCACGAGTTTACGATTTGGTGTCAATTTTGTTGCGAGATTATATAGAATTGACTACTCTGGCCCAATTTCATGACTTCGTTTCAGGATGTGCTGGACGTCAACTTACAATTGGGGTTAGCTTCTAGAAGCCGAAATTATGGGTTATCAAGCTACAGTGAAATATAATATGGTATAGAATGTTGTCTTTAGTGTCCTTTTCAAAATAGATTAGTCGTATAAATATAACGTCCTTTTTCTATATTTCAATTTCAGAATACAATACAACAATTTTTGTTTAAAAAATACCTAGCTACTGCTACTTGGTGGGTCAGTTGTTTGAAAAAAAATATACCATGGTTTCTTATCTAAATTCCAGCTAAGAATTGGACCCCAAATCCTTCTTGGCCACTATTTTGGCGATAAGATAAATATGTTAATTATCTTCTTTATCTTTAAAACTTTTTCTTCTTTTGAGGATACATCTTTAAAACTGCAAGAATAGTGTTTTTCCTACTGGATAAAAAATTAAACTACCGATAATTTTATTTTTTTTAATTATTTTTAACCGTTAAATTTACATAAAAATTATTTATTATGTATATTTTTTAAATCTTATTTAATTTTTATTAAATCTAACAGAAAATTAATCGTCGGCTTAAAAGAGGGGCAATAACGTACGAGTTCTCGTCCAAAATCTTTGTATGAGTGAGAGAGCGAGAGAGAATCATTGTGATTGTGGGACTCCATTACGTACATGCAGAGACGTTAGCCAGATATTATAATATCCCAATTAGAAGTGTCGGTGTAAACAGTACATAATACAGATACAAAATCGGACCATTTCCCTAGAAGGAGGGCAAAATAATAGACCCTTCTTTCACGAGAACCTTTTCCTTTTTGTCCGCGTTTTAAAAGACCACAAAATGTACAGCGTCCGAAAATATCAAATCACCAACTAATTCTTTTACAAATTAAACCAAAAGAAGTGACAAAGTAATAATATTGACACCACATTCATAAGCTTGTGGGTAGTCCATTATCACTTTAATGGGTCACAAATTGTTCATCTTTTTTTCCAGCTGACACACACACTAGTCTTTTATAGTGGTAACACAATTGTGACTAATTGGTTCAAACCTTCAATCATAACATGAAAAATTAAGACTGTAATAAAATTTATTAGCTAGTGTAGCAAAAATCCAAGTTGGTTTCCAATTATCTTCAATTCCATTAGATAATTTGCTTGTATAAATGTAATTTTAACTACATCATCATCAGTATGTACAGTGATATTGCCATGTTATAATATACGACAATCATAATTTTTAACCAATCACATATTCACAAAGTATTCATATATCAACTCTTGCGTATTATAGAACAAAACTCATGCTATAATTTTGTGTGGCAATTTCTACGTGATTTCAAACGTTACAAAGTCTTAGCCAATATGTGACAATAAAAGATCGGACTAAGCAAAGGAAGAATTTGCAATTCTTGCTTTATTCTATTTATTCATATACATATACCCAGCATCTGCTTAGGACGCCAAAATATATATAATCAAGATGGTACAACATTGCTTTAGAATCAACAGAAACTATATAAAACATTACTAGTAATTAATTAACAGACAATTAATGTCCATACTGACATGATCAAATTCGCAATCCGTTAGGCGTAAGAGCACCATACAACACCGGCGAAGAGCTCCCACGACCACTATCATGGTCATGATCATGATCATCACCATCATCATAAGAAGCAAACAATTGTCGTCCGTCGGATAATTCGCTTCCCTGATAGGCCCATTGTCTGGTACAAGGAATGTAATACATCATTTTGTTCTGTGAACAAGTCTTTGGATTCTTAGTGAAGAATCTCTCACACTCCTCCTTAGGCCTCTGGTTCGGCAGATCGAAAATGCAGTTATTTCTCACGTTGAGACGCTTCTGCATTATCAGCTTCCTACACAGAGTCCCGACCTGAGTAAAGTAGTTATCCGACAACGACAAGTTCTGCAAATTCGGCAGTTTGCAGACCAGCTCCGGCACTTCGCCGTAGAGATGGTTACTTGCCAGGTTGAGAATTTCAATCTTTTTGAGGCACGCGAACGACTGCGGGATCGGCCCGGTTATTTTATTCTGGCTGGCGTCGAACAGAGTCGTCTTCTTTAGTAACCCGATCTCGTACGGCAAGCAGCCGGAGAGCTTGTTGTTGAGGAAGAGGACTTCGATTAGAGTTTCGGAGGCGAGACCGATGCTCCCCGGGATCTGTCCGGTGAACTCGTTGTTCGCGAAGGTCAGATAAAGAGCCGGGGTTTGTCCCAGGTTGCTGGGGAGGTTCTGTAGGAAGTTGTTGTTGTTGATGAAGATTACTTGGACATCGAGAGTGAAGATTTCGTTCGGGACTTGGCCGTAGAATTGGTTGAACCGGAGGTCTAAGAAGGTGAGGTTCTTGGCGGCGAGGACTTTGTAGGGGAATTCTCCGCTGAGTTTGTTGTTGCTGAGGTCGAATTCGTACAGGAACCGGATTTTTTTGAGGTCAATGTCGGGGACCATGCCGGTGAAGTTATTGGAGTTGGCGTGGAAGAAGGCTAAATCCTCTAGTCTTTCGATGAAACCTTCAAGTTTGAGTTGCCCGCCTTTGCCCTCGAATCCGTAGCCGTTGAAGTCGATTCCGGCGACGGCTCTTTCGTTGTCGAAATCGGGGATTTTGTCGCAGGTGACGCCCTTGTACTTGCAAGCGTCGAGGCCCTTCCATGAGTCCAACACCTCTTTTGGACCATTCGCTATTGTCTTCTTGAAGTCCAGAATTGCTTTGGCGGCCTTCACCACTCGTTTGCTGATTCGTGGCGGTGGTGGAGGCGGAGGGGGCGGCGGTGGTG
>NW_010366164.1:472509-520625 GCF_000414095.1 Morus notabilis
TCGGGCTCGGTAGGAGGAGGACAGTCCTCATTTTCAGGGGAGGGGGCAGTAGGAGTGCCTCCGCCTATGACTATTTCCAATGCTTCCCTACTTCCACGGCTTGCCACTCCATTGAATAGACATATGAGAATGAGAATTGTTGGGAGAATAGATGAAGAGAAAAGAGATATACTGGATCTAGTTCTCATCATGTTTGATCGTGCAAGAAATGTTTGAGGACTAGATGTTATACATATAGAAAAAGAGTGGAAGCTCAAAAAACTTTTGTAGTAGTGTACGAAGAAGAAGAATAGTCAGCACTCACGAGCAAGACAGATATTGGGGACTTGTCTAAACATGGCGGTCTTGAGGTTGAGAGATGGTTGCCCTTCATTTTCAAATGCGGGGGACGATTTTTCCTTCCTATATATATGTATAACTATATAGATATATATATATATATATAACAAAAATACTTTCACCCAATTCTATTTAAAAAAATTGACACAGTTTTCACTCATATGATCATACATTTAACGCTGTATAACATATTAATAAAATATGCACTTTAAAAGAGATTATTGAATATTAAATCCTGAAAGCATTATGAAAAAATTTAAAAAAAAAAAAAAAAAGACATCATTACCACCACTACTCATTGGTGGTTTCTTTCTTTTTGTTTTTTTTTTTTTTTATTCAATGCCGTTCGGTAGTTTAAATGTCTTTGTAAACTAGTTTGCCCACATGGTTGTAGCAATTCAAGATTAATAAAAGTGCTAGCTAAAACAAATACGCCTAATAATTATTCTTAATGTCTTTAGTTTAGAATAGGACATTGATGGATATAAAACGAGAAGAATAAAGAAAGATATTCCCTTCCCAATTGAACCTCTAGTTAATTACAACTAGTGTATCTTGTTGCATAGACACAGGCAAACTAGAGGTATTCCTTTTCCACTGAATGACACCAATAATTGAAGAATATTGACCAAGACGCTAGTGTTACGACAAATAGATTTTTTTCCCCCACTAAAGAAAACTACTTATCATTTCATTAGAGAAAGTGGCAACAAAATTTCGATACTAAAGTAATGTAAATAACAATAGCCAAGAGAATGCAAAGAGACAAGTAATTATCCGACCGCTTGTTTAACATCACCACAGATGGGCACTAAATGGCATGCCTGCAATTTCACATCATCACATGGAATTGCCCAAAAGCCGAAAGAAAATACAAAGAGAAAACCGTGACTTGCGTTGTTGCCCACCATAATAGTGCCATCATTTTCGTACCTACTGAAATTGTTTAGACAAAATTTTCCCTCTTAACTCCAAGTAAACCATTGGGGGTGCCCAAGATTTGCATTATATTTGAGCGTACACTTCTCATTGAATTCTTAGACCTAACTTTCTGACTTCTGCGAGAAACGTCTAAGCTTTTAATGCCCAACAAGTTTGATGCTTGCCTGGATTAAAATGGTTGGATTTATGCCAATCAATTGCCCAAAGCGGAGTCAGTGTTACCAAAGTACTTAAGAAGTTATGTGTATATATATACTTCATTTATGTTTTTTTTTTTCCCCCTCTTTTTATAAAGATGAAAGCTTTTATGTGCCTTATCGAAATGTTACATTCTTTAATCTTATGTTTTTTTTAGAATGTTGTACGTATTGTTTCTGTTTTATCAATCGTCTTAAAAATCCTCTATCTAATGTGTTTTATTTAAAATTACAGTTGAAAAGATGATATCTTTCACTAAAACTAACCCCCAAGTTAAACACTTAATATTTAGATTTAAAAAAAAAAAAAAAAACCTTTCTATTCAGAAAAATTAATTTCTAGGAGTTATTTGATGAATCCGCCGCATAAAGGGGGTTTTCAACGCAATTTGCACAACACAAAAGATTAGTTTAACATTTCTAAGTATAGGATCGAACATGAATGAAACGTCGCGAGGAAAGTTGTTGTTTTTACTTATTTTATTTTAAAAGTAATTAATGGAAGAAAGAGATAGAAAGCAATATATGTCTCCATAAATGGACAGCAGGAAATAAAGACATCCTTTGGAAAAGTAGCCAGTGGTATAGAGAAAACTAAAAAGATTACAGAAGACTAATATCTTTCTTTCTTCGGTCTTTCTTTTTTATGGGATAAGGTTTGTGGTATCTTTTTTCTCGCTAATTTTAAAATGTGATGGTATATGGCATTGTCGTGCATGACAAAGTAAAGTTAATAATTAGCTTTAATCACATAAAAAGATAAAAGTTCACCTTATTTTAATTTATGATAAATGAAGATGATCAGTTAAAGATTGTAGTTTTTAGCATGTCATAATAAGTTAGGAACCACGTACAAACACTATTGAGAACGTCAAAATTTTTGTGTGGACAATGGACAAGTAGTAGGGATGAGCATTTTACCTGCGCGTGTGCGTACCCATCTCAAATAAGACGAGTATAGAAGTTATGAAATGAGAATGAGGGCGGGTGTGGGGGTTTATGTTGATCAATTTTATATTTAATTTGCCGTAATATTTTTTTTCTTATTAGATAAACGGATAAGATACAGGGAAAGTCTACCGATGGGAATTTCCCGACCCTGGCCCTAAATACGTGGTTATAGGATGCAAAGGTAAAAGCAAAGGCGGGAATGGAGGAAGCATATCTGACTCTATTCCGCTCGATGTTCATCCTTAGAAAGCAATTATTATTTCTAACATGAAGATACACATAGTAATCACTACGAATACGAAGTATCACCTAAAGCAGACATTTGGTGGTATAATTTTATGAATAATCTTGCCGCATACTTACAGGGTCTTAGCTTTTTCTGAACATCATTTTTTTTTCTACTTTCTTTATCACTTGATTTCTTTGTTATAAACCTGAGCTTTTTTTCTACAAAAAACAATCTGAGCTTTTAATCTTGGAGAGTTTCTTTAATAGGTCTTAAAAAGATGGATTATTGGATTAGCAAAAAAAAAGATGGGTTATTGATAATCATACCAGATTGAGAAAGTATGGAAAATAGACAATTTATAATACAAATTTAACGACTAAAAACAAATAGTTATTAATAGTTCATTTTTTCTGAACCTATTAGAGAAATTCTCTTGATCACGTGTCTCCGGAAAACAATATGAGATTTTATGGCTTAAATCAGGTGGTTTGAACTATAATTCAAATTTTTAAAATTTTTGTGTGAAAAAATACTATAACAGACATTTTTAAATTCAATTTTTTAATAAAAAAGAACACTATAATAAAACTGTAAACTGATGTTCAAATCTCTCTATCAAACGAGCCCTATGTATTATGCAGGTCAAAAGTAACTGAAATCTAGTATAGCCATGTGTAATATTTGACATTTTTCTTTTCCTCCGTGGTAAGTACTACTACATTTATTATGAGATAACTGAGATGTGTCCACGAATCCTATTGTATGATCCTAAAATAAAAAATAAAAAATAAAAATAAAAATAAAAACTGAATACATATAACAGAAAGATCCAAAACCATGTCGGCTGCAAACTTCATAGTAAAGGGCTTGTTTAGGATTACACTCAGACTAATTTATTGAAGCTTCGATAGGAAGAGAAAAAACAAACACGCGTACAAGAAGCTATTAATTATTGGAGGGAAAAAGCATTTTCTTTCGTCCCACTTGTGCACTTCTTATTTTCCATAGTTACTGATAAATTAAGGACTCGTTTGACTCATTTAAGTTAAGAATTTAAATGAAAAAAAAAAATTTATATAAAAAAATATTGTAAAAAAAGTTAAATTTAAATTTTTATAAAAAAAAATATTATAATAAAAATTTAAATTGTGATTTGAATTAACGAAATGGATGGAGCTAACATGTACATTGACTTAACTAAGTTTTCTATTTAAGATAAAATTTTCATGTACTTCAATTCAATATATATACAAGGGTTGGATGCAAGTATATATATTTTCATCCCAAGGAACTTATTTATGAGATTTAAGACAAACATTTTTTTTAAAGACTACGCTATATTAAACAGCCACTTTTCCAGTTTTGCGTACTTTTGAAACCTATACACGATGAACCTTTCGTAAATAAATAAACTAATAACAAAAAAAAAAAAAAAAAAAAAGAGTTGCCTTCGTAAATCTATCTCTACTTTATGTGAGCAATTAGTTGAAGATCTTTTCATCAACTGGAGAAAAAAAATTCAGAAAATTTTGTTAAAGGTCGAATCATGCACATATTGGTAGGACAAGAAGATTAGAGTCCTTATAAAACATATATTTTTCACCTCCTTTCCATCACTCCGAATTGATCATAGGGCACTCCAAGAGAGATAGGAAGAGCTAGCATTTAGAAAAGATAAAAACATTAGATGACAAAATACAGTTTTTTTGTTAGAGGATAAATGATGACCGCATGCATAGTTGTTGGGTTCCGCTCCATTTGTGGGCTGGAACCAATAATGGGCCTTAAGCCCAAATGCCAACAAAAAATGAAAGGCATGCTGCTCATGTGGGCAGCAAACCCAAAAAAAAAAAGAAAAGGAAGAAGGAGAATCGGGGAGCAGAGGGTGCAGCTGAAAAAAAAAACCAGAGAAAGAGAGAGAGAAAAGTGGTAGGGTTTTGGTGCTTGTGCAAGATGATTAGGTAGTGAAATATTGTCGATTTCGGTTCAAATTTGACGTGGAGAATCCTTGTGGCGAGCTCTTCCAATCTACCAGACTTGATTTCTCATTTAGCCTCTCTTTAATACTCTCCTGAGTACTCCTAATTTGGTGAGACCTAAGTTTTTCTTTAATATTATTGTTATTATCCATCTTTGATGATGATGTCTATATTGTTGGTGAACCAAGAATAGTGTTTCTTAATGATATTATTGTTGTGAGCCTCTAGTTTGATTCTAGAGAGAAACTTTGTAATCCCATTGTTAATATAGTGGAAGAAATTTAAGTGGCATAAGGCTCCCGTGGTTTTTACTCTCAATTTGAGAGATTTTTCACGCTAAAAATTGGTGTTTCATTTGTGGTTGTTTATTTTGATTAATTGGTGCATTGGTTGTTTGGCTTTGTTAGCATTTTGTTTGAGATCTTATTTTAGCACACAAAGAGGGAAAGTTTTATTCCGCAATTGTTAGTATTAGTTTTCCCAACAAACTGGTATTAGAGCTTTTGGTTGGCTAGAGACTAATTCTTGTGTGTTGAGATGGAAGAACAAAATTCGTATGGGATGATAAAATTAACCTCATCGAATTATTCCATTTGGAAGCGCAAAAAGCAAGATTTGCTTATTGTTAAAGATTTGTATGGGCCTGTTATGAGCAAGTCAAAGCCAGAAAAAATAAGTGATGATGATTGGGAAACATTACACATGAAAGTTGCTGCTACGATTAGGCAATGGGTTGATATTAATATTTTTAATCACATTTCTGATGAAATGAAAGCCGATGCACTTTGGAAGAAATTAGAGGCTATGTTTGAGAAGAATACCTCCATAAATAAAGCCTCGATCATTAGAAGACTTGTGAATTTGAAGTACAAAGATGGAAAAAATATGACTGAGCATACTAGTGATTTCCAAGGCTTGGTGAACCAATTGGCCACAATGAAATGCCTCTTGAAGATGAGTTGCAGGCATTGTTACTTCTTAGCTCCTTGCCTGACAGTTGAGAAACATTAGTGGTATCACTAAGCACTTCAGCGCCTGAACGAAAGCTAACCATGGAGATGGTTAAAGAAAGTTTGTTGAGTGAAGAAGCCAGAAGAAAGGAAAAGGGTGAATCTTCTTCTGAGGTACTTGTTTATGAAAAACAAGAAAGGCGTGGAAGAAGTAAAAGTAGGCATCCTCAGGGTCATGACAAAAAAGATACATTCAGGGGAAAATCTAAAAACAGGAAAAGTGTCAAGTGTTATCATTGTAACAAGATGGGTCACATGAAAAAAGAATGCAGATTTTAGAAAAGAGAACAAGGTGAAGGAAATAAAGATGAGAAAGAGACTAATACAGTAGCCGCCGAAGGTGATGTTACCATCATTTGTGATGATAGTTGTGTTAGTTTTGTGTGCCAGGAAAGTGATTGAATGATTGATTCTGACACCTCGTTTCATGTTACTCCTCATGGTGATTTCTTTACTTCTTACTCTACCGGTGATTTTGGCAATGTCAAAATGGGAAACAGTGGTGCCTCTAAAATTGTGGGCATTGGAGATATTTGCTTGGAAACTAATCTTGGAAGCAAGTTGGTACTCAAGGATGTTAGGCATGTTCCGGATATTCACCTAAACTTGATCTCCACATGCAGACTTGATGATGAGGGTTTTACTAGTGGTTGTAAGAGGAAAGAAAATGAATACACTCTATGTCATGCAAGCTAAGCTTCACAAAGGAGAGATAAATGTTGTTCAGAAGGGTGCAAGCATTAATCTATGGCACAAGAGGCTTGACTACGTCAGTAAGAAAGGACTACAACTTCTTGCTAGAAAGCAATTCCTGCCTAGTTTGCAAGGTATGCCTCTTAAAACTTGTGTTGATTGTTTAGCTGGAAAAACACATAGAGTTACATTTCATTCACACCCTCCATCTAGAAGATCAAATATTCTTAATTTGATTCATATTGATGTCTGTTTTATGCAAGCTAAAACTCTTGGAGGTGCACTCTACTTTGTGATCTTCATCGATGACCATTCAAGAAAGGTTTGGGCTACTGCTTTGAAAACTAAAGACCGGGTGCTTGATGTCTTTAAAGAATTTCATGCCAAGATTGAAAGAGAAACATGAAAACAGTTGAAATTAGTTCGTGCTAATAATGGTGGTGAGTACAGGGAACCATTTGAGAATTACTGCAAACTCCATGGAATCAAGCTTGAGAAGACTCCAGCTAAGACACCTCAGCTTAATGGTGTAGCGGAGAGAATGAATAGAACAATTGAAGAAAGAATCAAGTGCATGCTTTCTCACGCAAAGCTTCCTAAGTCCTTTTGGGGGGAGGCCATGAGAACCGCGGTCGATTTGATTAATCTTTCTCCAGTAGCTGCCTTGGATGGTGATGTTCCAAATAGAGTTTGGACTGAAAAAGATGTCTCTTATGATTACTTGAGAGTTTTTGGCTGCAAGCCGTTCGTTCATATTCCTAAAGATTAGAGATCCAACCTTGATGATAAGGTGAAACCGTGTATTTTTTTAGGCTATGGCCATGAGGAGTTTGGGTACAGATTATGGGATCTGGTCAATAAGAAAATTGTCTGAAGTAGAGATGTTATCTTCCTTGAAGACGAAGCGATTGATGATGGTAACAAGGGTGAAAAGTCTTGTTCCTCCACTGAAATTCCTATCAATTTGAATCTAATTTCTCCACCTATAAAGAATAGTGATCAAGGAGGAGATGTCCAAGAAGATGGTGGTGATGCTATTAATGATGAAGCCCCTCCCGTTAATGATGTAGAGCCAGTTGAACAAGCACTGCCAGCACCACCAGTTGAGTCTCAGGTGAGAAGATCTATAAGAGAGCGTCATCTGCCTAGTCGATACACTACTAATGAGTATGTGATGCTCACTGATGAGGGAGAGCCAGAAACTTACCAAGAAGTTGTTTCATATGAGAGGAAGTAATAGTGGTTTAAAGTCATGTAAGAAGAGATGAGATCCTTGTGTGAGAACCACACTTATGACTTGGTGAAGTTACCTAAAGGCAAGAAAGCACTCAAGAACAAGTGGGTTTACAGGTTGAAAACTGAAAACAATAGCTCACAACTAAGGTACAAGGCAAGGTTAGTTGTGAAGGGGTTCGGTCAAAAGAAAGGTGTCGACTTTGAAAAAATATTTTCTCCTGTTGTGAAGATGTCATCCATTAGAGTTGTTCTTGGTCTAGCTGTCCGCTTGAATTTAGAGGTAGAGTAACTTGATGTGAAAACTACATTCCTTCATGGTGACTTAGAAGAGAAAATTTTTATAGAGCAATCAGAATGGTTCAAAGTTAAGGGAAAAGAGCATCTTGTGTGTAAGTTAAGGAAGAGCTTGTATGGGCTCAAACAAGCACCAAGACAGTAGTACAAAAAGTTTGACTTTTTTATGATGAGTCACGGGTACACTAGGACTTCATCTTACCCTTATGTGTTCATTAAGAAACACTCCAGTGATGATTTCATCATCCTTCTACTATATGTTGATGATATGTTGATCGTTGGCCATGATGCTAGCAAGATTGAGAAGCTAAAGAGAGAATTAAGCAAGTCATTTGCAATGAAAGACTTGGGATCGGCGAAACAGATACTTGGTATGAAGATCTCCCGTGATAGGAAGAATGGGAAGTTATGGTTATCTCAAGAAAGCTACATTGAAAAGGTTCTTGAAAGATTCAATATGAGTAAGGCCAAGGCTGTTTGTTCTCCACTTGCAGGTCACTTCAAGCTTACAGTTAAGCAATGTCCTACAGTGAGAAAGAAAGTGAGGAAATGAGTAAAGTGCCATATACGTCTGCAGTTGGCAATTTGATGTATGCCATAGTCTATACAAGGCCAGATATTGCTCATGCAGTTGGAGTTGTTAGTCAATTTCTCTCTAATCCTAGAAAAGAACATTGGGCAGCAGTAAAATGGATATTAAGATATCTGAGAGGTACTTCAAATGTGTGTTTATGCTTTGGCAGTGGTGAGCCTATTTTAGATGGGTACACAGATTCAGACATGGCAAGTGACATTGATTCCAGGAAGTCTATTTCAGGATTCCTAATGACTTTTGCAGGGGGGATCAGTCTCTTGGCAGTCCAAGCTACAAAAGTGTGTCGCTCTATCCACCACAGAAGCTGAGTACATAGCAATTACTAAAGGTTGCAAGGAAGCTTTGTGGATGAAGAGGTTTCTTGAAGGGCATGCAATAAGAGAAGTGTATTGTCTACAGCGACAGTCATAGTGCCATCTACCTCTCTAAGAATTCAACATTCCATTTGAGATCCAACCACATTGATGTCAAATATCACTGGATTCGTGATGTGTTGGTGAACCAAGAATAGTGTTTCTTGATGATATTATTGTTGTGAGTCTCTAGTTTGATTCTAGAGAGTAACTTTGTAATCCCATTTTTAATATAGTGGAAGAAATTTAAGTGGCCTAAGGGTCTCGTGGTTTTTACTCTCAATTTGAGAGGTTTTTCACGTTAAAAATTGGTGTTTCATTTATGGTTGTTTATTTTGATTAATTGGTGCATTGGTTATTTGACTTTGTTGGCATTTTATTTGAGATCCTATTTTAGCACACAAAGAGGGAAAGTTTTATTTCGTAATTGTTAGTATTAGTTTTCCCAACAATAGTAAAGTCATTATATCTAGCAGTTTCTATGCAATGAAATCGAAGAGCGACCTAACTCTCAATTTTTTTTATGAAGACTAGTTTAGGTAAGTGCAATGCACGTAATGAGATATGGTTAAAATTTTTATAATGTAAAAATCGAAAATGATATGTAGGAAAAAAATTTTAAAAAAAAAAAGATCTTAAGAATTATTCAAAAGAGGTACATAAATAGTAGTCTAATTTAAAAGTTTATATGATTAAATACATGAAAATTTTTAATTCTTAAGATAACAAAATAAAATAAGAAAAATTGAGTTGAAACTTAAAAAGAAGAGGGGAAAAAAACTAGCACTCGTTGTTTTGGACTACTATGAAATGAATACTAAATGAATGAAGCAAAAGAATTAAAAAGAAGCATCAAAAAGGGTATTGAAAATAAAAGAAAAAAATAAAAAGAGTCGATAGAAAAGGAAAAAAAACAGAGAGAGAAGCAAAGAAAAGAGGAAAAAAAAAAAGCAGAAGCATCAAAATGGTGTGTAAAACATTAAAAAAAATGAACGATATATAATAAGATAGAATGTAAGATTATGATTACGATAAAAAGCAAAGGTCTTTAATTTATGTAATTCACTAATACACATCTTTAAGAAACAAAGAACTAGAGTCAAACGAGTTGTTTTGGACGACTAAAAAAACAATAGAGTCATGATGACTCCTTTATATATATGTAAGAAAAAAAGGGTTTAACATGGGATAGAAATGTGGCAAACCCTTACAATTTTAGTTAGATAAGAGATTTTCTTGTGTGATAGGAAATGTAAAATAGATTGTCCATGTACTCAGTTGTCACTCAAACCTAAGATCTTATTTAAGAAAATGAACATAATATCAAATTATGGATAATTATTTAAATAAACTACTTAAAGGGTTGTTTTGAAACTATCATGGAAAGCTTTGTTGAAGAAAAAATGAGAGAAAACTATGTGTTGGTATTAAATCTTGAACAATGCATCTCTATTATGCTCTCTGAAAACTTGTCCAACATGTACACAATTTTATTCAATTAAAGAGGCTGTTTGTTTTTCTTTTATGGAGAGAGAGATTTTTTGACTCGTTAGAAAGCCATAAATCTAAGACATCCTCAAGGTGAAATCCTTCAAGTGTTTCCAGGATTTATGTTACAATACTTGTAAAATTACCAAATATACATTATCTAAAATTTCGTCCAAAAAAAAAATAATGATTAATTTCAAAACTTCTCCTAAATTATGACTCTTGTAACACTTTACCCTTCGAATTTCAAAACGTAACATCCGCTCTCCCTGAACTTTGTTCCGTTAACAAGCTTTTCCCTTCTATTACAATGAGTGACGAAAATGTCACGTGTCACTTTTTTAGTGAGATTTGAAAGTATAATTACGCTTATACCCTCATAATCAGATTAGATCCCATGAATTAATCGACAGAATTCACCATCTTCATTCCCGGAATTCACCATCTTCAAATTTTTTGAGGACAAAGAGAAAAACCAAGAAGAAGACCACGAATCTCCCAAAGACCCAAATCTTAATTCCACAAAAGATGAGAGAAAGTAAACTAAAAATCACGAAAACTCAAAGAACCCAGAAACAGAAATCGAAGAACAGAGCATGAGGAAGAAGAAGAGGAAGACAGGGAAAAAGAAAAAAAAAAAAAAAAAAACCTACCCATTAACAAGGGTTGTGAAGATTCACAAGAATCTGGTGTGCCCAAAAGTTTTCTTGGTTCTCTCAAACAAATTAAAGTGGATGTTCAAGCTTAAACTTGGTTATATTTATATACGCAGACATATATACACACACACACATAGACATATACACATACATGCATGTATATATTAATACTTGAGATTTACAAAGAAGATTGATTTTGTTTCTCTAATCTTTCTTTTTGGGGAAAAACTTCTAACCCTAACTTCACCAACATAATTGACAGAATGGATTAATCCTTTGTTCATTTACACATTTGAGTTTTTTAATCCCTTTTTTAATAACTTGGGATTTTTACATTATATTTTACGATAATATCATCCTCAGATTGGCTAAATAATTGACACGTGGCGAATTCTGTCACTCAGTGTAACGGAATGGGCAAAATTGTTAACGGAATAAAGTTTGGAGAGAAATGATGTTACGTTTTAAAATTTAAGAGACAAAGTGTTACAAAGATCATAAGAAAAATTTTTGAAATTAATCCAAAAAACAATTATCCCACGTATGGGGTAAGCCATAGCCAAACAAATTATGTGGTTCTTTCTTCAGCCGAGAGAGAGAGAGAGAGGTGTTACAAAGATCATGGTATTCCTCTAATTCACCTGAGGAAATCGGTTTGTATGCCACAAACTTCAAGTGGATTTGTATTTCTACCGCAACTTATTTGAGGTGGGGATTTCAAATTTCAATCAATTTGACCTCTCTCTCTCTCTCTCTCTCTCTCTCTCTCTCTCTCTCTCTCTCGGCTGAAGAAAGAACCACATAATTTGTTTGGCTATGGCTTGCCCCATACGTGGGATAATTGTTTTTTGGATTAATTTCAAAAATTTTCCTTATGATTTTTGTAACACTTTGTTTCTTAAATTTTAAAACGTAACACATTTTCTCCCCACACTTTATTCCGTTAATAATTTTGTCTCTTCCGTTACACTGAGTGACAGAATTCGTCACGTGTTAACTCTCTCTCTCTCTCTATCCATTTGAGTAGTCGTCGTGAGCTTCGTCTTGCCGCAGGAGTTTTATCTGGCAGTTAGGAGCTCCGTTTTACCATCTTATTCCTCTCTCTTCATCTCATTCATTGTGCCATCGATGCAATTCAGCAGTTGGGCTCTCATCACATAGTCAGGCATTCAAATGTGGATTCATTTCCATAGATGTTTCTAGAGAGGTCACTAAACTCAAAAATCTTCCACCTCAAAGCACCGGAGGCTGCCACAAGTGAGAGCTAGCATTGAATCTAGTCCAATTCATTGCTTTCTCGAATCTCCAGCACTGGGATTTTTTTTGTTTTTTTTTACAACTTTTTTGTTTACGAATCCAATTTTATATAGAATTTTGTTCTACGGTGATCTGATCAAAATTTTTTTTATTTGTATTATAGATTTGAAGTGGTGGCGATTTTTTTTTTCCTTCTTTGCTTTTATGTGTCGTTTCATTCGCTTGTGTGGTTCATTTGTTAGCCTTTGAGGAAGCTGTCGGCGAGATTTGAGCTGCATGAGGAAAAGATCCGAGCACCATGGGGAGGTTGCCTGCGAGATCCGAGCTGTGCAAGAATTTAGAAGTCTGAGATAATATCCAATCGACACCCACATATTAGTTAATTAAGAAAAGGAGAATAGTAAGAAAGGCCGTTGATTTGGAATGCTTGATCTTTCAGATTATTTGCTCCTCTAAGTACAAACAATTAATTTTTTTACATAACAACATGAGTCCGATCCTAGATGTTTTAGGAAAAACTTTTAAGATACTCATTTCTTCATGTTCCTCGTGTTTTGATGTCAACCAATTTTTCTATGAAATTAGTCCTTTAATTACTATGCAGTTGAGACATGATTAATCAATGTAAAAATCAAAGTCCAATGAGTAATCTCTTAATGAAAAAAATTTTGGATCAAAATAACACAGTACTTCCAGAAGGTAATTTATCAATTTTAGAGATTAATTATCACAAAATGAAAAACCAAAAAAAAAAAAAAATTTATACCAAGTAGTCGCTCTTACACGTGGGCTTTTCTTTAAGTCAAAATTCTCACACGTGGACTGAAATCCATTCAGTTTACCCCCACACTAACAAAAACATTACCTCGTTCATTTCACCGATTCGAGTTTTCAGTTTTAAGTTTCTACAGTAAAAAGCTCTTAGAAAATGTCACATCTCAATCGAATTGAAAACTCGAATCCGCGAAGTAAACGAGGCCTAAGATTATTACTAGAGATGCAAGTACTTGATTTGTGAATAAGGGCCCGTTTAGTTCGCTGATTCGAGTTTTTAATTCGAGTTGAGATGTGATTTTATGTGAGAACTTTTTACTGTAGCAAAAAAGTTAGATGTGATTGTTTGTGAGGGTTTTTAGTGTAGCAAAACTCGAATTCTAAACTCAAATCAACGAAATGAATGGAGCCTAAAATACTCCCTCATCACTAGATTTTTTTTTTAAAAGGTTTATAATGAGACAGTCGTAAATAAAATATTTCTTTTTATATTTCTATTGACTATTTAAAATTTTATATTTGTTGATTTATTTAAAATTTTAAAAACAAATATTAAAAAATAAATAAATTTTGAAACTACATATTAAAATGGCTTGGCCCATCGAAATGCATGGACCAAGATAGATCTGCCCATCATAACTTGTAGATGGGCTTGAATAAGTCGACCCAATCTGGCTCATGATACGATCCAGTCTAACCCATAAAAAATCAACCTGTCGTGCGTACGGAGCTAAGGATTACTCTTACATAAGTTGGCTCGACAAGGCCCATCAAAATAATGCGTTTGATCGGCCCGACCCACAACTAATGTGGGCCTAAGGAGAATGAGTTGGGCATGTCATGCCTGCTCATTCTTCCATCTATAATCATTACCTATTATTTTATATTTGAATTATTGTTTTTATTAAATAGGTACACAATATACTTTGAATGTGTTCAATATTATCTTATATTTTATTATAGAACAAAATCATACTTACGCGTTTTAAGCATCTATAACTATACTTTTATCCATTTTTTATTTAGAAAAAACGATTATATTGTTATCTTCGAATGGATGAATTCACCTTTTTAAATTATTACAGATAAACATGCACCCAAAATACATGGGATATTACTCTTTCATCAAAAAAAAAAAAAACGAAGAGAGAGAGAGAGAGAGAGAGAGAGAGAGATTACTCATACAGCCAATAACACTCCGTATCTGGACGCAGTTTCGCATCCCATGTAGGGTTTTTTTAGCTAATCCCAATTCCGCAAAAAGAAAAGAAAAGAAAAGAAAAGAAAAACGTTTCGATTTCCTCCGATCCAGGCTCTTCGCGCAAACATCCTTCTCGTACTCGACCCACCATATATAGTACCAATACTCTACGAAAGTGTCCCCCAAACCCAAAAAACTTCTCTTCTCTCCCTCCCTCAATAATGGCGATTCTTCGTAGACCTTCTGTGATTTCTTTTTCTTTTCTGGTCCTTGTTTCCTTTCTGGTGGGCTTCTCGTGGGCCTCCCCGGACATGTCAATCATAGACTACGACGCCAAGCACGGCATTGTGGTCCCCACCGAGAGGAGCGAGACGGAGATGAGGGCCATGTACGAATCGTGGCTTGTCATTCACGCCAAAGCCTACAACGCCCTCCGCGAGAAGGAGAGACGCTTCGAGATCTTTAAGGATAATCTCCGCTTCGTCGACGCCCACAACGCCGCCAACCGGACCTTCAAGCTCGGCCTTAACCGCTTCGCCGATCTCACCAACGACGAGTACAGGGCCGGGTTTTTGGGGGTCAAGATCGACCGGATAGGCACACTCTTTGGCTCGAGGAAGAGCGATCGCTACGCTTTTCGAGCCGGCGATGAGTTGCCGGAGTCCATCGATTGGAGGGACAAAGGCGCGGTTGCTCCGGTCAAAGATCAAGGACAATGCGGTGAGTTTTTTTTTAATTGTTTTTGGTTCTTTTTTTTGTGTCCCAGGGATTTGTTTTTTCTGGTACGGATGTTGATGGATTGTGTTTTCAGTTTTGATCGTGGAATTCGGCACATGGTTGTTTGATTGGGTTGTTAGATTTGGTTATGGAGACTTTGACCGTTTGTTTGTTCTTTTGTTGTTTTCCCGGAAAATAGTCTGGAAAGCAGCAGATTTTGGAGAATTTTAGTTTTTTGAGAAGAAATATTATTTAACTTTGGTAGTATTGCTTGATTAATTTTATCGGGTGCTGTCTTCTATATTATACCAATTTGTTATGCAGAAAACTCCTTCATTCTATAGTACTGATAATTCTATGTCCTTTTGTCCCCATAAACTAATGTAAGAAACTGATTCCAATTGAAGGGAGTTGCTGGGCATTCTCAACTATTGGTGCGGTTGAAGGAATAAACAAAATCGTGACTGGCGAACTAATCTCGCTGTCGGAGCAAGAACTGGTTGATTGTGACACATCTTACAACCAGGGCTGCAATGGCGGTCTCATGGATTATGGCTTTGAGTTTATAATCAACAATGGTGGCGTTGACACCGAAGAAGATTATCCTTACAAGGCTCGCGACGGTCAATGTGATCCTAATAGGGTGCGTGTGAAATTGAAGCAAAATTCCATATTTCTCTGGTTGTGGAAGATTTTTTCTTTGCCTTGGTTGATTTTGTTCTGCATTTTTTCTATATCTAAACTTTGCATATTCTCTGCAGAAAAACGCTCACGTTGTGACCATTGATGGTTACGAAGACGTGCCTGAAAATGATGAGAAAGCGTTGAAGAAGGCTGTTGCAAATCAGCCTGTTAGTGTTGCTATTGAAGCTGGTGGACGGGAGTTCCAACTCTACCAATCGGTAATGGCTCTATTTAAATCCATTTTACTTATTATTGATCTATCAGTCTTTGGGCGAATTTATAAACAACATGATATTATAGTAGGTGATCTTGAGTTTGAATCGCTGCAATTGCAATTTCATATTTTTGACGCCTTAGTTTGAATTGGAGCTCTCTTATGTTGTCACTGAAATTGTCAGTAGTAACCAACGTTTGCCGTCTTCTCTATAAGCGAAAGTTTGTTAAAGAATTGGTAATCCAACACTAATTCTTGTGTATCCATTCAGGGTGTGTTCACAGGACGCTGTGGAACTCAACTAGACCACGGTGTGGTCGTCATTGGTTACGGAACAGAAAATGGCGTAGACTACTGGAAGGTGAGGAACTCTTGGGGACCAAGTTGGGGAGAGAATGGCTACATCAGGATGGAGCGCAATTTGGCTGGTGCCTCACATGGCAAGTGTGGAATTGCCATGGAGTCCTCATACCCCATCAAGAAGGGTCAGAACCCTCCCAACCCCGGGCCATCCCCGCCATCTCCACCTGTGAAGCCCCCGGCTGTTTGTGATGAATACTATTCGTGCCCTGAGAGCAGCACCTGCTGCTGCATCTATGAGTATGGCAAGTACTGCTTTGCTTGGGGATGCTGCCCTCTTGAGTCTGCAACCTGCTGTGATGATCACTACAGCTGCTGCCCTCACGACTATCCCGTCTGCGATCTTGACGCGGGAACTTGCCGCGTGGTAATCCCATAATCATAGTACTTTATTTGTTTCTGTAATTATTTTGGTTTCTAGGATTTTTTATCTTGCTGTGCTTGTCATGACTTTTTTGTTTTGGCTGAAACAGAGCAAGGACAATCCCTTTGGAGTTAAGGCATTGAAGCGAGCTCCCGCCGTGAAATCTCGGTTTCCCTTCCTGCATATTGGGATAATCGCACGGCCATGAAAAGCTTTGAGGCTCCATGGGGTTAAGAAAGAGGAAGACGACCTAAGTTGAGTTTCTTTGATAAAACTGATTGATCTTGTTAAACCCCATACCCAATTGGAGGCTGCTAACAAAAGAAATGATTTGTCTTTAGAGAAGTATCATTTGGTGAACCGTCCATAATTATTTCAACAATGGTTTAGTTTGGGTTTTTTTTTTTTTATTATTATTATGATGATCTCTGTAAATAAACAAGTTCTTTGCCAAACAGAAACAATTGAATTACCGTTTAACCGTTCAATCTCAATGTGCATGAATGTCCCAATGAACGCTTTCTTTTCATTATAGATGTGATGTAGTTGTCGTTTATGATTTTGGTTAATTGCATTATTAAGTTGCTTTCTGGATTAGAATGGGACTTGGATTATAGTTAGATTAGAGAAGTGTTATCCTACATACCAACAACTGATATGTCGGGAATAATTAATAGAAACAACAAACAGAATAGGAAGGGTTCGATTTTTACTGAACTATCAAGCGACTAGTCACAAATCAATATAAATATAATGACATTTCTACGGGTAAAATAACAGGAAGTTCAAAGCCAATTATTCATCTTCAATAAACTAATACGAATTTTATTCAATTTCAATCCAATCACGTTTGATGTGATACAAGCATATTAATTAAAAAATGTATGTATACTTACCCTATGCTATGCTTCTTCCACCCCATACGCTATGTTATCAAAATTCAAAGCAAATGTGAAATTCAAAACACAACTACTTATGTCTCATGAAATAAAACAAAATTTTAATCTTCAAATAAAAAAAAATAATTACAATTGATTGTAATTGATGACGTTACATTTTATATAACTTCGCTAATTAATTATCATAACTTTTTTTGACTAATTACCCAACTCATTAAGATCGTCTGGTCTCCTTTGTCTCGTCCTAATTTGAGGGTTAAGTTTAACTTCATACACCTCCGTCCTAATATAATATTTACATGCCCGTATTATTTAGAAGGAGAACTTGCAGATACTTGTATCCGTGAATAAGAATATCATCTCTATATACAACATTTCATTTGTAGCTCAAAATCAACAATAATAATCTAATCAATAATTTTAAAAGTAAGAGAATTTATGATAAATTGTGCTCTATGTAGCTCAAAGGATACATATTATTAATCATACTCGAACCACCTTCAGAAAGCAAGTTTTTACTAATTCTATAAGAATAAATAGAATCTTGACTTACATTGACCTATATTAATTTAAGAATAAATAGAATCTCAGCTTACATTGACCTATATTAATTATATGAAAAAATTGATTTAACCTTGTGGTGTTATGGTTTAGATCTCAAAGTGTCGTGTTGTGTCAATCCAATCTATAATCGGTTAGGTTTATGCGTGTTTCGTGCCGTGATTTACTTGACTCGCTAAAATTTCATGTCATGCTCGTGTCAGCCCAATATGCAAAATTATAAGCTCGACCCAAGCCCATTCATGCTCGTGCCGTACTCGTGCATTTATCGTATTTGGCACAATAGATCTTTGGTCCAGTCTATTAAACCATTGGGTCATTTAAAATTATTTTTTTAAACGGTTTTCAAATAAAGTGTAATTTAAATAAAAATATAATTTCATATTCTATTACTAAGCAAAAAAATAATAATAATAAACAAAAAACTTGATGCAATCATAAGTACTAATTTATTAACAAATTTCTTTATTTTATTTAAATTAATACTTAAAGAGGAGACAACTAACGATAACAAATTAATACGAACGAATATTATTTGTAACAATAATTTTTATATTTATTTAGAAATATGTAACAATTTCTAAAAATTATTAATAAAAAAAAGAAAAAAATTATAAAAATTTTCGTGCCTATCATCATGTTTGATGGGCGGCTTGGCCAATTTACATCTCTAGATCTCCCACTCCGGCCCGGGTCGATGGGATGAGATTGACTAATAATGCTTTTACTTTTCAGAGGTTCGATATTACGAGGTTGGAAAATTTTTGAAATCTTCTATTATATTGAAGTGTTTCTCTCTTCTTCTTTAAACTATAAATTTTTTGTTTTTTTTTTTCAAAAACTTTTTTTTAAAGTACATATACGCTTTTGATTTAATCGGGTTCCCTTGTGTTAAAGCCTCAACTACTTAATCCAAGTACAATGGCGCCACGGTGGTGTTGGTAACATGAACATGCCTACAAATCGGAAAAGCTTAACTATAAGAGCCAAGCAATAAACATGTACCCACTGAATGGAAGCCTAGAAATACTAAGAATACAAAAATCAACAATATCCCATCCTCGGAGCTTTCTTCTATAACAAGTAAAAAAAGCAAAAATTACTCAGCACCAACCAACATGAAAGTATTTGTATTCATCACTTAAAACACACAAGTTTGTGCGAGTCAAACTAAAACATTATATACAACAGTTTGTGACACTCTGTTTCTTACAGTCGAATCTGTTAGTCAACAACAACAAAACTTCTCTCCTCTACGAGGGCAAGTATCGAAGCAACAAGCAGATTCTATGAAAGGGTCAGATATATCACAAATGTATACCTTTTAAATCACAACTAGCACTTGCTAAAGGGGTAAAAAGGAATTTACCTTACATGTTCGAAAAATAAAAATAAGAATTGTTTTCATAAATGTCACTTGAAATATATACATTAATTTAAAGTGGGCTCTGGTTTTTTAAAATGAATCAAAACACTCTTTGATTTATAAAAAAACAGCTCAATATGATCATTTCGGCCCATTCCGTCTATAATACTAACAAATTTATTGACATGTCACATATTAAATATTACTTAAAAATATTAAGATATGACGTAACATATTAAAGTAATTAAGAGGTTGTTTGGTTAGGAGATTCGTAATTTGAATCATGGTTCATGGTTCGTTACAGTGTTTTCTCTCACAAAAAATACACGTAAATTAAAAATAATTCTAATCTTATGATTATAATACACGAACCAAACGTCTCCAAATATTAAGAAGTAACAAGACAAAAACTTATTTCAAATAGAAAAGAAAATCTTCGTTTCACTTAGAGCATGGATGAAAGATTGATACTGTCGAATCCGGTGTTGCATTAGTGATTAAAAGTGTCACGAAGAAGGAGGTGCTGGGTTTTAGTGCTCCTATTATTGCAGATATTTGCTCTCTCTCTCTCTCCTTATATGAATATCTCATGTGCCTAGATTGGCCAATTTTGTGGCCCATGAGATTGCAAAGTTTGGTCTCCTGTCAGGCTCATCCTATTGTTGGATTGATGAGATACCAAATTGGATTACTAATATTGTCTGTCCCCTTCACTGAAATCTCACGAGTTTCCTTTCAAAAAAAAAAAAACCTTAAGATCAAAAAAATGAAAAGGAAAACATCTCTCTCTCTTCCTCTTCTCTCTCACTGAACTTATTACGAAACCTCACCTTCTAGAGGTCGTCATCGGATTTGGTCGGGGCTGGCTGAATTGCGAGGTGGGTGGGAACAGTTCTTGAAGGTTGTGGGGTGGGTGGAGTTATGGGACTCGATTGAGAGCGGATATTGGAGGTGGATGGCAAGGTTGTTGGTGGAGAAACTCGGCGACAATTTCGAACTTGTGGTGCCGGAAGATGAAAGGGGCGGAGAAGGGCTAGTCACCGGAGGTTGGTGCTCAAGGGGCTGGTTTTCTCAGATCTTAGATCTCGGAAAGAAGTTTTTTATTTTGTTTTTAAATGACTTTTTTAATATTCAAAATTAGTTTTAGAAAATAATTTTAGTAGTTAATTCTTTTTTAGAGATTAATTCATATTGTTTTCAGATTAATTAAGTTTTAATATGATAATATAGTGCACATCATGAAATCTATTAATATAGACGGAATTGTACAGAAAAAGTATTTTGAATTATTTTTTAAAAATTATTAGATGTTTTAAACCATTTTAAAATACAGGATATTATAAAAATAATCTTAAAAATAAATTATTTATATACTTCAAGTTTTTTTTTTTTTTTCACTTACAATAGTTGGAATATAAACATTCAAATAAGCATAATTCTAGCACAAAATGAAAAGAAAAGAAAATGTATAATTTTTAGGGACGTTCTTAGTAGGTCGACTTACTAATAAAATTAATTTTTAATCGTACATTAACTTAAAAATGTATAAAAAATAAATAATTTATGATACGTTTAAATATAAAAAAATAATAATACTTTATT
Source organism: Morus notabilis (assembly GCF_000414095.1). Lineage (NCBI taxonomy): Eukaryota > Viridiplantae > Streptophyta > Magnoliopsida > Rosales > Moraceae > Morus > Morus notabilis. The sequence continues at coordinate 493,474 of NW_010366164.1, forward strand.
TTTTTAATCCTACTTAAAAAATTTTAAGCCTAGTTCATTTTACGAATTCGAGTTGAGATATGACATTTTTTAAAAATTTTTTACTGTAATAAAAAAAAATTAAATGTGACATTTTCTGATAACTTTTACTGTAAAAACCTAAAATTAAAAACTCAAATCGATGAAATGAACGAGTCTTTAAAAAACTATATAGTTCCAAACTTTATTTTAAAAAAAGAAAAAAAAAAAGAAAATATGTAGGGTCCACATAATATCAATTCTCATCAGCGGTGAGTGTTAATATCCAGTGCGCGCTAAGGACGCTTTCATCAACGATCTCACAAATCAAAACAACTTTAGAGCCCTTCGATGCATTGACCGAATAATCACGTGAGATCAGGTAGGACCAACACCTGGAACTCTTGCCGGATAACAAAGCTCCAATTCTCTCTCTCTCTCTCTCCCCTTCTGAAACCCTAGAGAGCCCGTGAAATCCTCTCTCCGTCTGACTTCTCTGGCTTTTCGACGACTGTGATTTTGATCAAGGTAATATTGTATTCCCTCATAGATCTAAATTCTCACGGGTACTTTTAGGTTCTATTCTTATTCGTAACGAGAGAGTACCAGATTGGTATTGCTGGATCATGGTTTTTTTTTTTTTTTTGCTATTGTAATCTTCGGATATACTTGCTTATGCATTTAGGCACGACTATATATTTGATTAATCGAGTTGATTTTAATTAGGAATTGTGGTTCTATTTGGTTAAAAATGGATATTTTCAAAAGTTAATTTCATTACCTGGCTGAGAGAAAATTGCATTACGAGGTTAACATTATGGAAATGCTTCAATTAGTTGAGCAGAAACGGTAAGGAAGAGAAATTGTGCGTTTATGTTGATTATCTCAATTCCGAAACCTCACGCCTTATTCATTTCACCAATTCAAGTTTTCAATTACACTTTTACTAGAGTTAAAAGCTCTAATAAAAAGACACGTCTTAACTTTATCTGATACAGTAAAAAACTCTCACATAAAGTCACATATAAGCTCGAATCGGCAAACTGAACGAGGCCTAAATGTTTTGCACTAAATTACTGGTGCGAGTGCCCAAAATATCTCTGGCTTTGTTAATGAAATTTTTGCTAGATACTGTATTCTTGTCCGTGGACTGGATATGTTTCTTACTTTTGGAAAGTAATAATAAGAGGAAACATCGCGAAAAGCCCCGGTTTCAAACTTGGGCTCACAAAGTGTGTTTGGGGAATTCGTGAATATAAAAAGATAATAGGAGGAAACGTAAATGTTCTTCGTCGAAGGGTTTGGTTTTGCTGTTCATTATTTTCATTTCAGCAGAGTAGCAGACTCAAGATTTCTTTATATATCCTCTGGAGCAGCAGGGTTATGTTCTGCCTGGTGTTCTCCCTTTTCATACGAGCATATGGAGTGATAGTTCAGTTAATTATCAGAACAAATTGCTTTGCTTGTTTGACCGTCTTGCAATTTTTGGCGGCTAGAGCGAACTCAGTAATAAATAAAACAAGAGAAAAATTAGGAATCCTATCGCCAACTTGGCTTTAATGTTTTCTTTTGTTGAGGAAAAAATAATAACTCATTAACTTGATGTAATAAGGATTGGAGTATTAATAATTTTCTTGTGTTTGCGGGTTATTTTCAAACCATTGTTCTATATGCTCTCTTTGCAGCTATAGTTGCAAGTATTGCAATTGGATAACTTTTCATGCTGGCAGTGTGAACTTCTTTCACCAATCTCCATCTAAATCTCCGGGACTGTGTAATGGATAAGGAATCTGCTGATTCCACAACTTCACCTCAAGTTACAGCTCCTGAGGTACAACCATCTGCTCCTACAGATTCTGTATCGGAGAGTTCTCCGCGCAATGCCCCATCTAAGTTAACATCATGGGCCAAGAGTTTGAAAATTCCTCAGCCATTGGTGGGAACCCAAGATGTTTCACCAACTGAAAATTCTGGGAAATCTACCTTTGTACGCTTTACAAGTGGGTTAGGATTCCGCTTATCTCCAAAAGCTCCTTCTCCAGCTGAGAGTTCAGATGGAATCTCAACAGAGACGCAACCTGGTTTTATTGGGACAATTACAAAAGGGTTAGTTGACTCTTCGAAAAGTGCAGTGAAGGCTGTGCAGGTTAAGGCTCGCCATGTTGTCTCTCAAAATAAAAGAAGGTACCAGGTGAGTTGCTAGTTTTCTTGTCTTCTTTTTTTTCTTTTTCTTTTTCTTGTTGTATTTATATTCACTTTAATCTAGTCAGAGGCCAAGAACTACGTTTGTGGTTTGTGTCTTGTAGAAATTGGTCCCATCTTTCCATTCTCCAGCTAGTTTTGTGCTTCTTCAGTTCTTCCAAATAAGTGTTTGGTTATTATCACATAATTCTTAAAGCAGATATCAAATGATATGTAACCTGTAATTCACTAGAAGACGTCTTTAATTTCTAAATGTTTATTTCTTACCCTAAAATCTATATTGTTTTCCCCCTTTATTGAATTAAAATCATAACTATGGCTTTCTTAGTATCCGACTTTAGCTTGTGGTGTACAGACATTTTCATTTATCCCTTGGTGTATTGTGATAAGAACTGAGTAATTTTTACAGACAGAAATGAATCAAGAAGAAAGAAGGTATGATCTTTATTGAATCACAAGAACGAATTACAAAGCAGTCCTTCGAGGTATTGCTAAACCTCCCTGCTTAGCCCAGGCCAAGACTTCCTCAACAAGACTCCAGTTCTTTCCTACCCTGGCACTTGCTCACTGTCTCTATTTATTCACTCCCCTTTTTCCCTTCCACCGACCCATCACTTATTCACACTATATACTTTCTAACTGCTAACAAACTAACAACTACTATATCCCCTCACCCATTTATTCTCTCCTGCCCTTCCTAACAAAAACCTGCCTAAGCAAAGGCTTAGTCTTATCATATTGTTTGCTGCATTTCATACTGGTAGATATGCTTCGTTTTATATGTATGACCTTTGACTGTTCAGGAAGGAGGATTTGATTTGGATATGACATATATCACCGAAAACATTATTGCTATGGGCTTCCCTGCTGGTGATATGAGCTCTGGATTTTTTGGCTATGTTGAGGTTAGCAAGAAACTTGCCTTCTCCATTTGAATTTTTTACCCATTGTTTTCATTGATAAAAATTTCTGATATGTGCTATGCAGGGTTTCTACAGAAACCACATGGAAGAAGTCATTAAGTTTTTTGAAACTCATCACAAGGTAAAGAAGCATTTTTTTTTTTATAGCTGATACATGTATTTACATCTGTGGCTAACATTTGGTTAGGAATTTTATGATTCATTTTTTATAATGTAATTTATGTAGTTCTTTGGTGCCAAAACTATCATGAAGTTTTGTTTCAGGTATTGGTATGTTGATAATTTTCTTTTCTTACATGCAGGACAAGTACAAAGTATACAATCTTTGTTCTGAGAGGCTATATGATGCATCATTGTTTGAAGGAAAGGTGGGTTATGATTTGTCATCAAATCACAGGTGGCTGATGATAAGTTTTGTTACTTTATACTTGTAAAATCAGGTATCTAAACTGCAATATGGGCTTATAGCTGAACTTGAAAAGAGAACGGATCTATCCTGTAAATAAGCAATCAAATTTTATCATATTGCTGCTTCAGATTATTGATTTCCTTCTCTCTCTCTCTCTCTCTCTCTCTCTCTCTTGAAATTTGACATTAAAGTATTGAAATTAGACGTTTGTTGTTTATTTTCTTGTCGATCTTTATTGAATTATTTTCTGTAGAGATGGTCAAGGAGTGGTAAAGTTAGGACAAATTAGACATGCACTCTCAGACTTAGCGGTTAATTTCTCTTCTGTCACCAACAATTAATCAGCAGAGAGTCGCTAATTTCCATATGAAATTAGAAAATTCATGGAACTTAATTATTTTTAAAGCTGAAGGAATTCCATATTGTAAAGTGGCTGTTTTAAAGTTGCAGAAATTGATGCCAATTAATTGTTTCTTTGAAAGGAAATTTTTTAACATTTTTACTCATGTATGTCGACGTTACGGGTAACGTTTGGCTATGAAAGTTAACACCTTTTTGCATAATGAATTTTCTTTCAGGTAGCTAGTTTCCCATTCGATGATCATAATTGTCCCCCAACTCGGCTGATAATATCATTTTGTCAAAGTGCCTATTCATGGTTGAAAGAAGATATTGAGAATGTTGTGGTGGTGCATTGTAAGGCGGGAATGGCAAGGACAGGGTTGATGATTTCTAGTCTTCTTCTCTATTTGAAGGTAAAGATTTTGGTTGTGGCGCCACAAAGGTGGTCGTGGATCCTGTGCTAAATCTTATTTTCATATCAGCTTTGTTGCTATAGTTTTCATTAGATGTTTCATGTTTGCAGTTCTTTCCAACTGCTGAGGAATCTATGGACTACTACAACCAGAAAAGATGTTTTGATGGAAAAGGGCTTATTCTTCCGAGTCAGATTGTTAGTATACTCTGCTATACGATAATTCTGAGGAATTGCATGTCCTTGTATATTTTTCAAGTTTCTTTCCTAACACTTATCTGATCACAAATTTCTGTCTTTTGGCCGTCTAGAGGTATGTCAAGTACTTCGAACGTGTTTTAACGTACTTCAATGGAGAAAATCCACCTCCACGCAGGTATACTTTTGACTTTATGGTTTCATCATAAACTATGTTTCGGGGTTCTTTCAGTTGGATACTGACATTAAATATTGTTATATTATTATTAGGTGCATGCTTAGGGGCTTTCGGCTTCATAGATGTCCTTATTGGATCAGGCCCTCTATTACAGTTTCTGATCATAATGGTACGTTGTGGCATCACTTGCACACTGCTGTGTCTGTCCCCCATTTTATTTGTTGCTGTCATGTTAAAGTCTGATCTCCATTTTGCATTAAATATTTTGCCATAAATCCCAAACGGTGAGCTGATACAGGGACCTGTGATGTATATGAAGCTGATGAAACAGATTTTTGCACTTGTATATCTTCACATAATTTGGAAGTTACGTAAATTTTTTTTTTTCCAACAGCCTTTTAGAGGTCCTAGCATAACGTTAGTTGTTCAAATTTTGACCGCCAGACAATTTATTTTCATGCCATTGTGCTTACAGTTTATTTATGCTATGGGTTTGCAAAATGTGTAGGTGTTCTCTTCTCTACAAAAAAGCATCCACGAACCAAAGATCTTTCGGTAGGTCTCATTGATGCTCTAAGAAATTATTTATTGATTTTGGAAAGGTCTCTTCGCCAATATTCCGTTGACTACTTTGTGGTTCTGAAGTATCCTTTTGTTATTGGGCACGTGTTTTACATTCACAGCCGGAAGATTATTGGTTTAGTGCTCCAAAGAAGGGGGTAATGGTTTTTGCTCTGCCTGGGGAACCGGGTCTAGCGGAGTTAAATGGGGACTTCAAAATCCACTTTCATGACCGTCAAGGAGATTTCTACTGGTACGTAATCCGGCCATTCCCCGACGAATGAATCTTTTGTTATGCTTCCTTGTTTGGTAACTGAAAATTTCATAATTTCTTACTTTTTTGTGCATTTGCAGCTGGTTAAACACAACAATGACAGAAAATAGAAAACTTTTAAGTACTGCTGATCTTGATGGCTTTGACAAGGTAATGAATGAATTCTTACCGTGAGATGCAATATCAAGATTATTGGTCTGCCTACGTGGAGAACATATGAAATATATTTTAAACGTTTTTGTCTCCCCATCAAAAAGATGCTTTTGGAGCTTGGGTCAACTACTATTTCAATTTTGAGTAGATTAAACTTACAAGTCAAATAGAAACAATTACCAAAAAAAAAAAAAAAAAATCTCTATGACATGAATCAAATGTTTGAGGTGTCTGTTTCAGTTTTAAACTTTATTGTTGTCTTTGCTTTCTTATTTCTTGTGTTTATCACTTAACACTTCATTTTCCCCGGCATTGAATCTCTCCAGAGGAAACTACCTTCCCCAGGATTTCAGGTTGAGGTTGTGCTTGTAGATTATAATGGCACTGTACCTAAGACGCCTAATGCCGAATCGACTACCAAGATATCAGATGAAGGCTCGCAATCTGCTCTTTCAACAGTTGAAGGAGCTCCCGCTGCTCTAAAGCCAACCAAAGACTCCGGGACTCAAGAAAAGGACGATGTGTTTTCAGACAGTGAGGCAGAGGATGGTTCTTCAAAGAGCCGGCGAGCAGAAGCTGCAGCTTCTGCAGTGGGCGAAAGAGTCATCCATACCACCTCAAGTTCTGAAACCAAGTCCAAGCCCGATGAGATTGCAGGTTTGACAAAAGCGACTGAACAGGTTTCTATTGGAAACACAGGGTCTGCCCAGGCGAGCACTATTGGTGAGCCAAAAAGTAATGTCGCTGCAAATGTCCCCAGTGCTGAGGTTCCCATTTCTGAAAGTGAGTTCAAGGCAATGGCCGCCGATGCCTCTGTTTTTTCATTTGGGGATGACGAAGACTATGAAAGCGACTAGATTTGCTGGGATCGGGAAATTCGTCTGTACATAAAATTGAATTGTGTTCATTCCATTCCTTTGTAACTCTGAAGGTTCTTGTTATTGGATCCGGTTAAAGCGAAGATCACTAGAAGGTGCAAAAATAAGTCTAGCTGAATTTATGACTGGATTTCGTGGAATTTGTTTTATTGATTCCAAGAAAAAAGAAGTAAAGAAGAAACCCTGTATTTTATGTCTAGTGTTTTTCTGGTGTAATTACTGTCAATCATGCATATGAACTGCGTTGTTTTCTGTTCAATACGCCTTTTACCTTTCCAACGCGTCTGCGTTGGCTTTGTCGCTATTACGACCACTTCCGATCATTACTTTCGTGGCCAAAAATATTTAGGTCTTTGTTTATTTTATCGATTTGAGTTTTTTATTTTAGATTTTTACAGTTAAAAACTCTCAGAAAATGTCATTTTTAATTTTTTCTACTATAATTAAAAGTTTTTAAAAAATATCACATCTCAATTCAAATTGAAAATTTAAATTCGTAAAACGAAGGATACTTTAATTTATTCTCTTAAGGGTCTAACAATAACAAATCGAGTACAAAATAAGTGCAGAATGATTTTAGCTTCATGGTTTTAAGAAAATATTCAATTTCGGCAAAAACATGGAAAATTTACAACGTTGCCAATTTAGAACTGCTTGCTCGCGTTTTGGAATTTTTAATGTTAAACCAATTAAACAATGTTGTTAGTCTTCATATTTTCAATGAAATTTATCCAATGGGAATAATGTTGTTTTTCCAAATAAAACCTGAGCGGACAGTTCGTGGCACTCATCTTCCATAAGCCTCGTATTTCTTCCAAGTCAATGTCAAACTATTTGGAGGTTCACTGGTTCAGTCATTTAAAGGATTACGTGAAGATATATTGGCATTTTTATGGAGATTTGGAGATAACAATTAACTACTGATTCATTTAATTAATATACTTTTATTTATTTATTTTGTGGTTGTTGAAACGAAAGTACCCTTAAAAAAACGGATAAAATCACTTTGTTAATTTATATTACAGCGAAACATGCTCTTAGTGTCTTATATTTTTTATAATATTAAAGCAATACCTCGATGATTTTATAAACTTTTGTTTGATACTCTAAAGCTGATTTTTAAAACATGTAAAGTCTGAACTACCCTTCTTGTAAATTAAATAAAAATTAATATTTAAAAAAATAAAATTTTTTAAAACATTAAAATATTTAAAAGAAAACAACAAAATAAAAAATTCACGATTTTTTTTTAAATTTATTAGTTTTTGATAATTAAGTAAAAAGATACTAAAGTCATTTTACGTCTTAAAAATTAATTTTAAAATATTAAAAAGACATTTTTAAAAACGTCCAATTATTATTTTTATATTATAAAAAACATAAGACACTTCTAACACGGAAAGAATACAATGTAAGTACTCGATTTGGTCCTTTTCCAATTAGACTGGGTCAACGTAATGTCATATGCGGTCGCATAAATGTAAACTCGTGATTCCTAAGTTGAATTAAATCGAAAGGGCAGAGTAATTTCCCTTTTTCTTTAAAAAAAAAAAAAAAAAAAAAAACCAGTAATAATGGTCTCCCTAATTCAAACTAGCACAAAGATTGCAGGAAAGTGGAAACTGAGGGAATCGCATACAACAAATTCAACAGTGCTTTTCTCTTTTTTTTTTAATGGAAAATTATTTTTTATTAATTTTATAAACGCCCTCTAAACTGTATATCCTAACGCAACATCTCCTCAAACTTAAGAAAATAATTCATTTTACCTCAAATTATATAAAATGACACTTATCATAGTTTTATGAATATCCCCAAGCTATTCATTTTAAGGGACTTTATCAAATTATATTATGAGGTGTTTTGAATGATTTTATATAATTCATTTTACCTCATAAATTATATAAGGTGACACTTATTATAGTTTTATGAATATCCTCAAGCTATTCATTTTAAAGGACTTTATTAAATTATATTATGAGGTGTTTTGAATGATTTTATATAATTCAAAAAATGAAATAAACCCCTCAAAATTCTAGTGGGAGTGTATAATTCAACAACACTCATTAATCATTTTTTTTTTTAAAGTGGAACCTCATAGTATTCAGGCTTATATCATATGCGTTATTTAACACAAATAATATAGAACTGTGACTAATAGTTTTATGAAAGCACGTATATATATAATGAAAAGCTCTTATGTTAAAACGTTAAAAACTCCCTTAAAGGTCCCTTAAAAAAATAAAATGTGCGTTTAAAATTAATTTTAAAATGATTTTATTTTTCATAAAAAGTAAAAATAAAATTGTGTCGATAATTATTTTGAGACCGGTTACGAAATTACGTTTGATTAATTATTTAAAAAATTATTTTGAGTATAATAAAAAAATAAAATCGTGTTTATTAATTAATATATTATAATATTATTGATTAGCATTAAAAAATAAAAATAAAAAAGTAAAAATAACTTTCAACCGTTTTTTAATTTATTTATAAAAATTATTCTCATTATTTTCGTTTTTATTTTTAAAATATTTATTAAATAAACATTATTTTGTTTTTATTTTTTATTTTTTATTTTTCAGAATACGTAAAATTATTTTTAAAAACGATTCTAAACACACACGACCTCTTCTAGTGCACCCCTTTTAAAGACTACCGATAGGACACGAAAATAGCAACCGTTCGATTAAAACGCTTTGGTTGGATTTGAATGATGCACACGTAATATCATTTTCAGTGTATGCGAGGAATTCGGATAGATGTTGACGCACGTACCAGCTTTTTGTAGGCCCCACTTTTACTTTTCTCTCTCTTTTTTTTTTTTATTTACTTTCACACCGTTTATTCTCGCATCTCCTTTCTTCCCTTCCCTGATCTCCACTTTTTTGCTTGAATTCTTCCCTATTCTCCATTGCCGAAGAAAACTTGCGTTTCTTCTCCGCTCACCCATTATTGAGGCTTGAAAAGTAATTAGAAAAATTAAATTCAATAAATGATTGATAAAGAATCACTTTGAGAAATTAACTAAGACCCATAATTTTTTTTATCCCAGCCAAAAAAAAAAGGCAAGACCATTAGGATTGCTCATTGGATTTCCAGATTTGCTAATAGAGATTGCTCATTGTCTTGCCCATTAGATTTTGGAGTTGCCGATTCACAATATATATATATATATATATATTATATCTTTGTTGTCTTGCCGGCGATGACATCGTGATGGACGCCGATGGAACTCCATCAATCTCTAGGCAAGGAAAAGCTGATTTTTGGGTTGCGGTTCCATCCCTAGCAGTCTAAAACCGAGAGATGCCTGTTTTTTACGATAAATTTTTTTTAAAAATAGTTACTTTATTTTTTTATTATAATAAAAAATTTTAAATAAAATCACATCTTAATTTAAATTAAATTAAAAAACACTCAATAAAAATAAAGTCAAACTTGTGTTTAACTTGAACCACCGGTAGTCTAGAAAAGGGGTGCACCAGAAAATGACCTAAAAATAAAATCTTTTTTTTAAAGAAAAAAAAGAGTATTTTTGGTTTTTTACTTTATTAATAATCTCATTTTTTAATTTTTAAATTTATTTAAAATTATATTAAATTAAATAAATATATAAAATAGTTAAATTTTAATAAAATGAAAAAAAGAGTCAATTTCGTCATTAAGGAAAATGAAGGACCGTTCACTTTATTGATTCGAATTTATAATTTGAGTTAAGATGTGATTTTATATGAGAATTTTTTATTATAATAAAAAAATTAGATATTACTATTTCTAAAAATTTTTAACTGTAATAAAACTTAAATTTTAAATTCGATGAACGAAAATATATACGCGTAACACGGTTAACAGCGCATATATATATATATATATTCTAGTCTTTTTTTTTTGGGCACACAAAAAAGCACAAAGCCTTTTAACGCGAAACAAAAAAAAAAAAAGTCAATCCTTAGCATAGACTTGTACAATTGTGATTTTCTTCTCCAATGTCGGTTTCTGGTATCCAAGGATTCCTTCTTGAGGTCACTGGTATACTATTCATCCTCTTCTCCTCTTTCTTTAATTTCATCAAATTCCTCGCAAAACCTTTCTTCTTCCTTTTCAAACTTCTATCCTCTCTCTGCTTCTCTATTTCCTTTAATTTCTTTTTTTTTCGTTTTTAGTTGTCGCGTGTAACAAGTTGAAGGACACAGAATGGTTCTCACGCCAGGATCCGTACGTTTGTCTTGAATACGCCAGCACCAAATTTCGTACAAGAACATGCACTGGTTTCTCTCCATTTCTTGGCCTTAATCTTTTTTTTTTTTTTTTTGCTCTACAATAGATATCTATTTGGTCAGATCTGAAATTGTGTTTATTTTACTTCTTTTATTGAGAAATTTTGGATATACTTGAAAAGTATTTATACCCAAGTTGAGAAATTTGATTGGTATTGTATGCAGATGGTGGTAGAAACCCCACATTCCAAGAGAAGTTCGTGTTCACACTGATTGAGGGCCTTAGGGAGTTGAATGTTGTAGTTTGGAACAGGAATACAATCACTAACGATGACTTCATTGGGAGTGGAAAGTAATAAAATTTCAACCTTTTGGCTTTTTTTTTTTTTTTTTTGGGGATGATTCTTTTATTGCAATTTTTTCAGACACCCTTTTGGGAATTTTTTTTTTCAATTATCAAGTTTTGCTGTATTTAATTTGTGTTGTATTTATGTTTCAGGGTTCAACTTTATAAGGTTCTTTCACAGGGTTATGATGATAGTCCTTGGACGCTTCAGACTAAAACTGGCAGGTAATTACAGTTAATTCAAACTGTTCAAATACCGTAGAGAAAATATTCTTGAGGTAATTAGTGTGTCCTGAACTTTTTGGGTGTGCAATGCTTTTTTTTTTTGGGGGGGGGGGGGGGGGGGGGACGGAGAAAAGCTACAAAACTTCATTAAGACAGAAAGAATGATTAAGTACAAAGCAAGAAGGATAGGAAGTCCTGGATAAGAAGATCAAAAAAATACCCAGTTCTTTTTTTGGTGCTAAAAGTTTAATCCCTGCTCTTGTTTACTTCCCGATTTTATGTTTCTAGTTCCCTTTTTTGGCTGAAAAGTAATGTTTCTAGTTCTCTCACTTGGATATAAGTTACTGTTTCAAGAGGATATTGACAAGTAGATTACTTTTACCACGTGTATAATATAAGTTCTTCTCCATGCCACATGGAATCCTGCTTACTTTTAGAGCTTGTTTGTTTGCACCTAAACTCAAAAAAAGTTTGAACTCAATTTACAATTTTATTTAAGTTCATGTTCTTTTGTAGAATTTGACTTTGAACTTGAGTTTTAACTTGAATTTTAACTTGAGTTCGGGGTTAAAATCTAAGTTCAAGTTTTCCCTTCAACTCAAGTTCTTAAACTCAAACTCAAGTTAATGAACATTATTTTTTCTATGTTTAAAAACGCTATAACTTTTTCGTTTTAATTCCGATTGAGATGATTATTTTTTTTATGCGTTCACAACGAAGAGACGAATAAAACTCCACCCATATATCATATTAATATTTTCCATCATCATTGAGTTTTTATTAAAATACTATTTAAATACAAACTCAAGTTTTGACCTACCTAAACACAAACTAAAAAAGATTCTCATCTCAAACTATAACTCAAATGTACACAACTAAATACAAACTCAAGTTACAACTTCAACCCAAGTTATAACTCAAATTCAACTCAAGATCTACACTCAAATTACCATAACTCAAAAATGCAACGGAACAAGCCCTTACTTTCACAAAAGTTTATATACATCTTAGTGTTGTACTATTGCAATTGACTTTGCAAGAGTGGATTTCTTTTAACTTTGTAATAGTGAGATTTAAAGCAATCCAAGTTTATTTAGAGATGATTGCATTGGTAAGCTTCATTCACCATCTCTCCTCAATTTAAGAAAAAGAAAAGAAAGATAAAGTGCACACCTTAAAGGGTCAGAGTGAAAAACCATGATGACCCACACACATGGCACAATGAAGGCCCCTCTTCTATTATGGCCATGTACCAATGAGCTTCTAATCACGTATTATTGCCGAAAATGTTAAGGAGGTGATTTTCCATTGTTCTTTAGCCAAGTTTAGTTATTTTTGCTTTCCTTGGTTGAATTTTAAATGGAAGGTCGTGTTCTGTGGTTGGTAATAGGGAAAGAAAATAGGAAGAAAATAAAGGTATTTACTCTAGGTAAGGAAAAGAGAGAGGAAGGGGAGGACCTTTTTCTTATTGTGTTTGGTATGGGTTCCCTTATCTATTTCCTTCATATCGAGAAAGATTAAAATTGGGCTCTTTGAAGGATTTTAAATACATCATCCAATCCATTCCCTTCTCTTTTATCTCCTACCAAACAACCATGGGTCCCAAAATCCTTTCACCAATCCGCTCACCCTTATCCCTCTTTCGACTTCTCCTCATGTTAAACAAGCTCTTGGGATGTGTTTGGTTGGAGGGAAAGAAAATAAAGAGGAAAGAAAGTTAAATATATTTAGAACCTAAGTGACGCAAATAGAGAGAAGGGGGATGACCTTTCTTTTATTGTCTTTGGTATGGATTTATTCTTCTAATCCCTCCATATTGGGAGAGATTAATATGAGGTGCTTTGAAGGACTTGAAACGCAACACAAAATTCATTCCCTCCTCTTTTTCCTACCAAACAACATCTTAATGTGTATCTTTGGCATTCACCAATCAAAATCAAAATCCCTTTGTTCCCTATAGAGGGGACCTTTATATGTGGATCGTTTCTGTCGAAGGACTGGATGTTGCTTTAGGTTTTTCAATTCTTTGAGAATGCTGGGAATTGGGATTATATACTTTCCTTTAGGCCTTATGTTGGGTAAGATGTTTTTAGACTGGTTTTGATTTAGACTTCTTTCCTTGTAGATATGCTGGAGAAGTACGACTCATATTGCATTATCCCAATGCCAATGTAAGCTATATCTTTACGAGTGCTATATAGTTATTATTTACTAAAGTTGGCCCCTATAAATTTTAATCTGAATTACTATGTTCTTGCTACAGAAATCCGCAAAAAGCCATGCTCCATCAGCGCCACCGTATGTAACACCACCGTATGTAACACCACCTGCACCACAAACCTCCTTGTACTCTACGCCTCCACCAGTCTCTACAGCTCCTTACCCGCAACACACAGGCTACCCAGCTCCATCTCCGTATCCTTCGTACCCATCTAATTCAGGAGGGTATCCACCATCTTCATACCCTCCTCCCCAGCCAGCTGCCTATCCTCCCCCACCATATCCGCCTACGTCAGCTTATCCTGCATCTCCGTATCCGCCTCCTCCGCAAGCCTCTCCTTATTATCCTCCAGGTAATTTGCTTTCCATCACATATTCATTGTTGCAATTATGTTATCTCTAGCCAGTTACTTATACCATGTCTTTACTTTGCTCTGTTGAATTAGGTCCTTTTCCTGGACTCTATCCTCCACCGCCATACTGAGATACATCCTGGTCGTGTCCAAGCTTATCAAGTGATAATAGATAATTTCCAAGGTTAGCCAAATCATGTATAGGATTTTTGGCAAACGAGGATAGTTGTGCAACATGCTAAGTTCTTGACATTTAACTGTTGATAGATTCTGTTTGAAGGAGTTCTTCCTCCGCAAGCCTGTTATTTTTATTGTTCTTTCCTTTCTCCTTTTGAGGATAGATAATATTTTATATAGCTTTTTTTCCTTTTTTCTTTTTAATTCCTATGTTCTAAGCGTATCATAATACTTTTGTCGCATCTTAATCCATCATTCTGACTTGGTTTTGTAATGTTTGAAATGTAAAGAAATGGATTGCTTGAAATGTCAATACTGGTTTTGGCTTCACTCTGAAAACGTCAGAACTCAAACCTGGTACACAAGAATTTGCATTTATATGATGATGTTTCATGTGGGCTTCTGATTTTTTTTCTTTTTGCTGTTATTTTGCCGAGGCATTGCTTGATTACTATGCAATAGTAAATTTCTGCAACGTTAAAAGCTATGATGGATTTCACATGGGAATAGTCGCATCAAACTTGGACCATAATTTGGATTTGATACCTGTGCAGTAATTATTCTCATGTCTTGGAATCTATCCTGCACAGTTATATATATCTCTGGAATATTATGGAAAATAAAATCGAGGAAAATAGGTACTATTAACTTTTTACGTGTACCAGTAAGGACAATATTTTGTTCATTTTAGACTTTAAGACAAGTGAATCTGCATATAAATATGGTCTCTGCATCGGAGTATCTTGTCATTTCATGAGTGCCACAATCTTTTCAACAAAGGTACATGCGGAATTTTTTGCTTTTTCTTATGGTAAGCTAATAATAATGGCCTGCAGAAGATTGTAGATCTATTCTCTCTCCACTGCATCATGAACAAGTGACACCAAACTAAAGTCTCGTTGGTTCACTTCGCGTATTTAAATTTTTAATTTAAATTGAGATGTGATATTTTTTAAGAGTTTTTAATAAAATAAATCTCATTCAGTTCGTTGATTTGAATTTTTAATTCGAGTTAAGATGTAATTTTATGTGAGAGCTTTTAACTGTAATAAAAAATTAGATATGACTTTTTGTAAGAGCTTTTAATTGTAGTAAAATTGTAATTGAAAACTCGAATCGGTAAAATGAACGTGGCTTATCTTTAACCATCTCTCTTGGCCTGAGATAGCAAAGTAACTGTAACAAAAAAAATTAAATGTGATATTTAATTGTAAAAATTAAAAACAGAAAACTTGAATCGGTGAAATGAACAAGATTTAAGTCTTTAATCATCTCCCTTGGCCTGAGATAGCAAAGAATCGTGAATTTGAATTGTCTTTAGGGGGCAACAAACTTGCTGAGATAATTCAACAATCATTATTCCTCGTCTCGTATAAAATAAGCTATTATCGAGAAGAACAGATAGTCTTACCATTTCACAAAATAACCGAGAGTATCGTAGTTGCTTTTGTTGTGATTGTTTGTATAGTTACTAGCTACTTTGACTTGGCATATTCTCTTAATCCATTGTCGAAAGCCATTTGGGGGCTAAATGACGGTATGGTAATCTCACTTCCCTTGGATTGTATCATCTTTTTAAGAGACTTTTAGCAAAAAGTAGATTGGTTTCTCTCCCTCCAAATCTAAATTCTAATGGATGTACAATCTACTACATATGAATATATGATCCTTCTCTCTCTCTTTCTCCGTTACTGTTTGATTAGGTAAATATACCACCGATTCATAAAACATGAGAAGACTCATGTTAACTCATGTTAGCCAAAGAAAACCCATCATTATGTTTGTATAAGCTACTAACGGTGTCAGAATTTTATCCTCTGCTTTCAGGCTGACTGTTGGGGTTAACTTTGAAATACTTCAACCCCAATCAGAATAAAAATAACTTTTCAATGCGTTATAGAATGGAGTGATTTTATTGGCTCTGCTTATGCGGGGATTTTCCCAAAAATGCTATGATTGTGACTGCAGCAGCAAGCCAACCTGCAAAACCACATCCAATTAACAATGGAAAATTTGTATTGTTTTACTCTGAAATCTTATATAAGACAAGAATGTAAAAGAAGAAATATATTGGTTGCGTTTAAAATTGATTCTGTTTTTATTTTTTATGTTTTTTAAGAAAAAATAAAAATATTTTTAAAACATTTTTTGGCGCAATAAAAATAAAAAATAAAAATAAAAATAATTTTTTGATTTAATGTAAAATGAAGAAGAAATGAAAAAAAATGACTTTTAGTTGTTTTTTATTTTTATTTTCGTTTTTTCCTCTCTCAATTAAAGAGAGAGACATTAATAAGTTTTTTTTATATTGAAAATAATCACTTAATAAAATTATCAAATATATTTTTAAAAATAATTTCTGTCTAAGATTAAAAACATTTCATTTTTATTTTCATACAAAAAATAAAATCATTTTAAAATGAGTTTCAAACGCACTGATTATAAATTCATTACAAACAAAACAAAACGTTCTATCTTAGGGGCTCCAATTCCAACAATATTAACTAGGGGTACATGTCAAGAAAGCTTCAGGCTTGTAGGGTATTATATATCACATATGCAACACTTCTCTCGTCGCTTTTTCTCTACTTGCTTTACATATATATCGTACGATGCATCCTTTTGGTTATCACAAAATCTTTTTTTTTTTTCCCACTTGGCGATTTTACTGATTTTGGGGAAACATTATTGATCATGATATATTTCTGTTTTCTGCTTGCTTTTAGAGGGGTGAATTTTTTTCACTTGTTAACCAGTTAACAATTTTTAGTACTTTGCTTTGATTGCATTGCATTGCATGCATGCATGCATCTCAGTAGTACTAGATGTTTTCAATCCAAATGAGAATTTATATTTTTTTTCTAAAGTTATATATATATATGATGAAGGTGATGATGAGTGTCAAGAAAACATGGTGGGATCATTTTCACATTTCTTCAACTTGGTTTGGTGTCCCAAGAATGACTATCCAAGAAGAAAGTGAATTGAGTTTTAAAATATTTTTTAAAATTGTCACAATTATTATTTAGGAAAAAAAATTAAGGAGACGTTTAGTTCATGGATTAGAATCATATAATTAGAATTATTTTTAATTTACATGTATTTTTTATAAGAAAAATACTGTAACAAACTACGAACTATAATTTAAATTAAAGAACGAATCTAGGTACCAAACATCTTCTAAATTGGGTTTTCCCTATAGCACTTGATCATGTCACTTTGGTTGTAGTACTAGCTAGTAGCTAATCAGTAATCAAGTGGTCTTTCCATTATCACCCCTATTCTTTTTTTTTTTTTTTTTGTTCACATGGCCTTTTGAAAAGAGTGGTTGCCTAGTTTGGGTGAGTCAAAAAGGGTCAAGTTAAGCTTGACACTTCGCCGAGTTGGAAACCGTTTCTTTCTTTGCTTTTGACATGTACTCAAAATCATATAAATATATATATATATATAAATATATATACATATATAAATTGTCTCTAATTTAATTGGATGTAACATTTAAAAAATATAGTCCAACATATATAATTATTAAGTGTCACATATATATACACGCATCTATATATAAATATAAGAATTATCTTAAGTCAGTAGCTGAACCAATTCAATAAATGTAATTTTTTTCATGTTCATTGGTGAGTGTAACATTCAAAAAATGTTGTCCAATATATAAAAAAAGATGTTACATGTGAATTTTAAATGTTACACATGTAGAAAAGATGTTACATGAAAATATATAAAAATAAAAAAAAATTATTGTACGGGTGTCGGACTTAAACTATGTATATATATGAGCTATTAAGAGATTTTTATGGTAGGATTGTAAACATACACTACGGTATATTTATGTTTTTCAGTCTACAAATATGTATTAAAAATTATTTATTTTATATATTTTTTATTTTAATGTGATTTTGATAAAATATAATAGTTAGAAACATGACAATAATTGTAAAAAGTGTTACCCTAGAAGGACTCGTATAATTATTTGCAAATTTGAAAAGGATTTCTGGTGATGTAGCTAGTAGTGGATGACAGAAGACACCTCTCAAGTGCTTCATGTTTCTGAATCCTTAAAGCACCGCACTCACCCACTGAGAATAGCATTACTACTACACAATCAAACACAATCCTCGTCTACAGAAAAGTTGGGTGCTTGGTTCTGAGGAGAGCTTTGAAAAGCCTTTTGTTTTCCACCTTCATATATCATTGTTGACATGAGTAATAAGAAGACTTTTTCTTTTCAATCGTCAACAACTTAATTCATTTATGAAGAAGGACATGAGTATGACTCACCTATAAACAACTATAAGGATATATATTACTATTCGTTAAGATAATTCTCTCTTAGCCTACAGGATACAAAATACTAATCTGCTGGAGCACAATTTTGAAGCTTTGAAATTTGATCAGATTTCCTTCAACCATCGTACTTTCTTAAAAAAAAAACAAAAAACAAAAAACAAAAACAAAAACAGATATGATTCAAGTGTGATGCGACGATTCAAAATTGTATCCCTATCAATAGGGTATTTTCATACTCTACCACTAAAGTCTCCTCTTAATTATGGGCTTTGAATCATTCAAACTCTGCTTTTATGTATGTGCAGGAGGCAAAAAAAAAAAAAAAAAAAAAAAAAAAAAAAAACAAAGACTACAAGAGGAAGAAATAATTACAAATGAACCTTGAATCTGTATAATGTATATTAGATACTGGATCCCAAAAATAGTTTACAACTAAAATAAAATATTCGCATGTGACAATTAACATAAAAATTGATTTGTTAACTTAAAAAAAAAAAAAAAAAAAAAAAAAAAAAAAAAAAAAAAAAACTTTTTTTGAGTTTGTTAAATTTAAAAAAAAAAAAAAAAAAAAAAAAAGACTTGTTGAGTATAGGTAGCTAGTGACCTCTTTTGCCAAATTCGGTACAAAATCTTCCAACACCGGGGCCCACAAAAATGATTGACTTTTTTACCCACTCAGGGATCCCACAAAACACATAGCTTAAGTGTCATTGAGTAGAGGAAGATACACATTGGGGGGTCAATTTGAAAAAGTTGATTTGGTTATTTTGAAGATTGAACAATTCGTTAGGAAAGAAATTGGGGTAAGAGGTGTGGGGCTACATGGCGATGAACAAGACTAATAAAGACAGCTAAATTAGGTCATGTTAGATGTTTTGTTGTTTGTGGTTAGGATGTCGTTATAAGCTCATAATACATTGGCACAATAATTAACTCTTTTTGTTTATGATAAGACACTATCATAAACTGTTAATAAACTGTAGCAACTACCAATTCTTGGTTTTCTTTTTTATTATATTTTGTTAATTTTCTGGATCACCTTTAATCTCGCTGGCTGTCACTTACTACCACTCTACTAGTACCACAAAAAGAATGATCATGATCCGTGAATAAAGTAAATGGAGTTTCTCTTACAAGCCTCGAAAAATAAATTACTGAAAATTTTATATTTTCAGTTATTAGATTTATATTAAAAATTATATATTTTACATATTTTTTTAACTTAATGTAATTTTAATAAGATCTAACGTCAGAATTAGATTTTATTATTAGAAAAACGCTACTAGAGAAACTCTCATAAATAAAAATAATCTGAAAATTTGTATCTGAGCAACAAAATTTTTTTGGGTTGTCTTTACTCCTCGCTATCACCACTTTACTAAGAACACCAATAAAATGATCATGAATTAAATAAAATTGATCTTAATATTTGTGTGCCTCAATGTAAATTAATGTTAGAACTGTAAATACGAGACAAACCAAACGAGGCAGCCCAATATTCAGATCAACCCGACATGCATAAGGATATGGGTCGGTTCAAGCCTATTTTCTAACTCACATGTCGCTGCATACCTTTTTTAGAGGGGGCAAAAAAAAAAAAAAAAAAAAAAAAAAAGGGGGGGGGAAAAAAAAAAAAAAAAAAAAAAAAAAAAAAAAAAGTTGAGAAGTGATAAAATACATATACAACATATGGTCTAACCCATACATGACATGTTAGCTATGTGGTCGAGTTCAACCATATGTTCTTTGTCGGGTCAAGCCGTGTTTTCCTTCGGCCTACACAAATCGGGTCTGACGATCTTTATTTATATGTCTAATTGCTGTCACATGTAAGAGGTTTTTTTCTTTGAGATAAATCCACAAAGCTTATATATTTCCTTTGAGTTTTAGCTAATTTCCTCATTTGTCTCTAGGTACTCCTCAAGTTTTTAAACTATCCCAAAATATCCCTTAAGTTTTTAAGAAATGAAATGAAATAAAATAAAATCTATCCCATTAACTAGTCAAATTGCTGAAGAGACATAAATGCCCTTAATAATCAAATATTTAAACATTATCTTAAGTACTAATAACTAAGAAATTCAATTTATGAAAAAGTAAAAATTTCAATAAAAGAACTTTAAAAAAAAATCTAAAACTTGAAAGGTCATATTGGTCCCACTCTATACATGATCTCACGCCCATCATCGTCTTTTACGGTCATTTGAACAGGATGATTCATTTTTTTTTCTTAATTTTATTTAGTTTTATATTTTAAAATATTAAGTAATTAATTGTTAAAATAATATTTACATAGTAATTAATGAAAATGGTTCCACTATTTCAAAAACTTTGGACCAATGAAAGGGTTATTATTTTTAGAACTTTTATAGTAAGGACTGTTATTTTACTCTATTGTATTGTAGGAAGTATTGTTTTAGCTATTAAAATAATTTTTTAACTGTCTGACTTGTGAGCAGGAGTAATTTTATATTGTGTATTGTAAATTTTTAATTTTAACACTAATAAATTAGAGTGTTGAAAAGTTAATCCAATGGTTAAAATAGTAGTTCCTATCGCTTGTAAGAGTTCTGTATTTTTCTGCAATTTTAAAAACCTTTAAGATACTTTTGGGGTAGTCTACAAATAGGGAGTTTTTTCGGTAAACATTCCTAGCAGTTTTAGTTTCTGACCGTTAGATTTGGTCAAAATCACATCAAATTAAAACTATATGCAGAACGGATAATTTTTGATACAGATTTAACTTTTAAAAAGTAAAGAACTACTGATAATTTATTTTTTTAGTCCTATAAGATAAATTTTTCTAAAATATAGAGTATATTTTTTTGAAAATCTTTATTATAAGACATACATTTGTCTCCATATGAAAAAATAATTAATTTTAACTATTAGATTATTTTTTTAACAATCAATTTTATACATATCATAACGAATCAATACAAAACTGCTCATATTTCATAGTATATTATTAAAAAACTAATCTAACAAATAAAATCAAAATTTTTACAGCCGAACAAAATAACTTTCGTCATCATAAATGCACATGTAGAGACAAACATGAGAATTAGCTTAAACTCAAATAGTACGTTTTAGATTTTCTACTTATTTATCGGTAGATTTTCTTGTCCAACGACTCCATTTGTGGAACAAAAATAAGTGGCAGCAATAAGAGGAGGAGACTGGTGGTGGCATGACATTTTATTATACTATATATTTTTTGATACGTTAATATTTTAATAAATTAAATTTTTTTCTGTTAAATTTAAGATACATTGTACGAATGATCTCTAAATTTTTTAAAAGATTACAATTTGATTCCCAAATTTTTTTTAGACGAGAATTTTAAATTATTTAAAATTGTATAATATAATTATTTCTGTTAGATACTGTCTAAAAAGTAACAGTTTCACGTAATTTTATATGTATTTATGAGATTGAGTACGAAATTTTGTTCACTTTAAATTGAGTATCTGTTTCCCACCTTTTTCTGCTAGGATTGGAAATTCTATTTCAGTCCTTGGGTTTCCTAAATAGTGGAAAAAGAAGTACACATACATAAGATATTAAGTGTCATGTTTTAGCTGAAAGATAAGAGATTATTTTTTTGAAGTGTAATTTGAGTGTAATTTTTGAGTTGAATTTAAGTTATAACTTAAATTAAAATTATAACTTGAATAAAGTTGAGTGAAGTTAAATAAAATTAAAATTTAAAAGAATGTAAATTTAAATAAAATTAAAATTTGAGTTGTTTTTTTTTTTTGAGTTTTTTGAACAAAAGAACGTGCCCAAAATTACCCTTATGTTATTCAATTTTTTTAGAGAGAAAAAAATTGCCCATTCTTTGCTCTCGTCCTGTTGGGCGTCGAATTTTGAACCTTTCCACCCCCACCAAAAAAAAGAAAAAGGGTTTCTGATCTCCTTTGCTATCACTATCGGCGGCTTCGGCTTGTTCTTCGACCCCGGCGGCCTACCACGCGGCCGTCGTGGGTGTTGTCGTCTTCTCTGGGGCTGCACTTGAAACCTGTTAACCCGACCTGTTTCCGGCATACCAAGCACCGAATTGGCTACGACACGATGCCGTCCTGTGCGCTCCGAGGTAAAATCGCCCCCGGCGGCGGCGGAGGAGAAGAGAGAGAAAGAGGCTCGATCGCCATTTTCAAGGAAGAGGAGAGAGAAGGAGAGGAAGAGGAAGCGGAAGAAGAAGATGCGGAGAGAGAGTTTTCGACGGTGGATTTGATCGAGGCCTGTTGTTGCTCCTTGAGGCAGAAATCTCTGTAGCATTTGGAGCAGAGATTCATGGTGGCCGGACTTCCGAAAAAGCCGCAGTTGTTGGCGCATAGGCGGTGTCCCTCCGGCGCTTGGCATTTGTGCTCTTCCGCCATATCCAATCTCTGATTTCCGAACTCGATCTAGGTCTAGGTCTAGCTTTCTTCCGAAAACTCAAAATTCCGATAAATACTAGTCTCCGATCTGCACAAATTGACCGATTATAAGAGATCT
The DNA here is from genome assembly GCF_000414095.1 of Morus notabilis. Taxonomy (NCBI): domain Eukaryota; kingdom Viridiplantae; phylum Streptophyta; class Magnoliopsida; order Rosales; family Moraceae; genus Morus; species Morus notabilis. Next base: position 516,344 of record NW_010366164.1, read on the forward strand.
AAGCAACAAATCGCAACAGAATCCGTTAATTTTCCCTCAACTTTCCTGGACTAAGCTGGTGTAGTGGATGAGCATGCAACAGAACCCTGGGCTAGCCAACTCCATTCAGCCAAACTACATGCATTCCTTTTCGGGTTCAGTTCTTAAAAATCTTCCTGGAGCTGATCTTTCTCGGCAGTTTGGCTTGCCGACACCTCAAATACCTCAGGCTAACAACTTACAATTTGGTTCCCCGAGGCTACCTCAGCAAGCACTACCGCTGATCAACTCTCGAAATCATCCTCGTTGAACCCTCTAGGATCTATCATACAGCCACAACAACAGCTGAATGATATTGCTCAGCAACCGAGACAATATGGTTAATCAAACTCTACCGTCGAGTCAAGTTCAGGCGCAAATTTTGCAACCTCAGACTCTTGTTCAAACAAGTAATATACTTCAGCAGCAAGCGTCCATGCAAACCAATTAGCTTCAGAGAAGCCTCTCTCAGAACCAAGCAGCATCAGCAACAAATTACGAGCCATTTTGTCAAACAAGTTGTGAAAAAAAAAAAACAGAGAGGGAGAGAGAGGGGGAGATAGCAGATAGATGAGAGAGAGAGAAAGAGAGAGGAGAGCCAGTTATTTTACCAAACGGACACTTTATTTAAATTTACGTTCTTTTAAATTTTAATTTTATTTAATTTTATTTAAATTATAATTTTAACTTAAATTATAATTTAAATTTAACTCAAAAATTATACTCATAAATCTCATCTTTTAATAATATTACATATTTTATACAATACTAATTTTGTTAAAAATTTAATAAAATTAAATAAAAATAATTAAACTGTCACATTTTAAAAAAATTGAGGATCGTTTTAAAAAAAAAAGATTAAGGATTACATTATTAATTATTAAAGAGTTTAGGAATTATTTATGTAGTTTACTCTTAAATTTATATAAAATCACGTGAAAAATACACAACGTTAGGGTTTATTTTGTTCGTTAATTTAAATTTTTAATTTGAGTTGTGATATAATTTTATGTGATAATTTTTTACTGTAATAAAAAAATTAAATGTAATTATTTTTAAAAAAAATTTATTGTATTAAAATTTAAATTCTAAACTCAAGTTGGTGAAATGAATAATCTTTTAATAATTAATATAATTTAATTTACCGTTACTAGATTAGTCAGACGTACAAGAGAATTCCATCTCCGTTCATTGTAAGGCTGTAGACGGTGTTAAGTGCACGTCAAAGGCATGGAAAAAAAGCGTACGACTTCTGCCCCCTTCACTTCACTCTCTGAAATTACAGCCTCTCTCTCCCTCTCCCCTCTATACGCCACCATTTTTCACTTTCCGCCTTCCAACTATCTACTCATAAGTCAGCGTCTTCCTTTTCCCACTCTCCCTCTACGCGCGTGCCACAACATCTCCCAAATCCCCATTGGCCAAGGGCAGAAATGGAATTCTGAACCTGAAATCCCCACTGATCCAGTGATCCCCACAAAGATCAGTATTGGCACGTGCAGTAAAATAGCTCTTGAAGCGCGTGGAGATGGTGCCCCTTCTTCTTCCATTATAATTCTGTTTTCTCTGTTGGACTATGCTTGTCCTTTCTCATCCTTCTGTTCTCATTGACGAAAAACAGTGGCATCAAAACGAGTTAGAAGATTGCATTAGGTCAAAATTGTAATAAAATAAAAAAATATATGTAAAATTAATCAGTTAATATTATATTAAAATAAGGAACATGTAAAACAGATAAAAATTAAAATCTTATAAAAATCCAGGATAAATGCAAAAATACGATGAAATCTGTAGTAATAATTTCAAAAATAAAGAGACAAAAATTCTAAAAATTCTAAAGTATTAACATCACATATATTGGATATTTGGTGATGAGAGTACGCCATTCAATAACGTACTAGTACTAACAATATAATTAGCTTATCTTGTATTAGCGGTGAGGAGCTGCTTTATTAAGCAGTACTGAATCATTAGTTAAAACGTACAATGAGTTATCTGTTCCTACTCGTTTCTAATCATAATTAGTTGGAACTGGGAAGCAAATCGCCTACTGATCCACGTTAAACATTGTAAATATTGTATATGATTGCTCTATTTAGGGCGTGTGTCAATGCATGAATGGTGATTATAGCCCCGATAATGGATAATTTAACACTTATGGCATGTTTACTTACCAAGATTGAAGAATGAGGAATGAGAGTCAATCTTATGTTTATTTGCTCTTTTTTATCTTGAAATGAGAGTGAAATTGGTGGGCTCCACTCAAATTTAGGATTGAGAAATGAGATTGGCACTTCCATGCTCCCCCTTGGGATTGAGACTCTCATTCCTAATATTAATATTAATTTACTATTATACCCTTATTTTACTTATAAATACACAATTAAAAATAAAATTAAAAAAATAATAAATGCAACATATATTTATTATTTTATTTGCCTAATATTATAATATTAGCACAATTATTGTTAACTTTAATATAATAAATATGTACTTTATTTTTAATAAATTAATAATATATTTTATTTTTTAACACTATTTTATATTTTTATTTATTTTATTTAAAATTTATTTTTATATTTTAAATAGTTGTACAATTTAAATTTATTATTTTAGTACCAATTATTACACTAAATATTTTAATTATGATTAATTTTAATATAATAAGTACACAATATATTTTTTAAATTAAAAATATCAAATTGATTTAAAGGGTATATTAGTACTTTTACACTTTTTCATTCCGATTCTGGGTGTAAGTAAACGTATGAATGAGATTTTGGTGTAAAGTGTGAAATCATGCAGGCACTTCCAACAAAACATAATTAATTATGAGTAGAGTAATGCCAATTTTGGCAAAATTATTATCTTGGATACAATGCAAACTGAACGTATAAGCAACAAGTTGTAATGTATAAACATACAAAACTTTTTTTGCTAGTCATATAAAGCATACAATATTTTTTTTATTTGCTAGTCATATAAACCATATAAAATTGTATTCAATGAGAGTTGGGATGCATTTTATAATATATGACTTTCACATCATAAATAATAAGTCAGCCCCATTCGTCTTACAATTCAAATTATAATTCAAATTTTTTACTACGATATTTTTTCTTATAAAAATTTAAATTCAACTTTTTGAGATATCTCATTACTCTATAAACAAAAGACTTTTAGGTTGATTGTCCCGCTATGAAGGTTTTGGTTGCTAAAACGCATTTTCAATCGTAGAGTATTTGTTTTAAAGTTGTTGGATGCTATGTGTAAGCCCCAAAGTTGTGGTGGCTTTAGTTTTAGAGGGGTTTATGAGTTTTCAACTTACTTATGATGTTGAGATTCATTAGGGCCTGTTTGGAACATATACCCAAACTATGATTCTTGATTCTGACGTTTGAAATTCAAATTTTTTATAAGAGAAAAATGTTGGTCTCCGAATCGAATTCGGATGTAGAAGCGTGGGGGGAGGCGGATCGTGTATAACAAAAATTTTCATAAAACCCTTGAGATACTCTATAGATTATATTAATTTATGCACGAATAAATTAATCTCATTAATTCATTTATTAAGAACTCAATTACGAATAATACCCGGAGGCCGATTAGGATGATAACTTGAGTTCTTTGACCTCGAACAATCCTTGCTCCAAAGCTTTGTGTTTAGAAAATCAATGTTTTTCACGTCAATTCCTAGAATCTACAAAGACGTGTGTGTGGACACACCTGAGACAAAACGGGTTGAATAAATACTTGAATTTCCACAAATACCAACGCATGCATGATGTGGAATTTTTGGAGAAATTTTTTTCCTTCCCTTACTCTAAGAGAATTTCGGCCATAATACTTTATTAGGTCAAAAATTGTCTCGCGCAATTTTCTATCATTCTCTTATTTATAGAGTAGAAGTCAAACTTCTAGAAGGAATCCAGAGTCAATTTTATGTTTACTTGCTCTTTTTTATCTTGAAATGATAGTGAAATTAGTGGGCTCCACTCAAATTTAGGATTGAGAAATGAGATTGACACTTCCATGCTCCCCCTTGGGATTGAGACTCTCATTCCTAATATTAATATTAATTTACTATTATACCCTTATTTTACTTATAAATACACAATTAAAAATAAAATTAAAAAAATAATAAATGCAACATATATTTATTATTTTATTTGCCTAATATTATAATATTAGCATAATTATTGTTAACTTTAATATAATAAATATGTACTTTATTTTTAATAAATTAATAATATATTTTATTTTT
>NW_010366164.1:520693-521032 GCF_000414095.1 Morus notabilis
TTAATTCTCAATTAATTATTTTTGAGTGTTTAATTTTAGAATTCCGTAATTCTAAAATTCCCATTTTACCCTTTGTGTCTGGTAGAATTACTAGGACGACACGGGGACTAATGGACCTATAATCCTGAGCTCCAATAAAAATAATAATTAATTAAACACTTTAATTAATTAATTAATTATATTAATTCTAATAGTTACTCCACTATAAACTTGGAATTGCACTCTCGAAATTATAGATATAAATTATTTCTAAACTGTGAAGTGTCCATTTGATATAGTCACTGCATATAGATCAATCCTCTATAAATAATTCATAATTAGAGCAAGGTAAAATCCGTT
>NW_010366164.1:522784-562708 GCF_000414095.1 Morus notabilis
ATGACCATCGGTAGACTCAATTAGAATTTCTATGCTTAACGGAAATTATTAGAAATTCATATTGTGTCTGTGTCCTTGTTCCACATAATCTCATTATGCGAAATACACTCATTCAATATCTCGCCATATTAACAGTGCGGATAACACCGTTCCATTCTAAATGGGAATGACATGTATTAATAATGTTTTAATTAAAGATTCTGAACTTTAATTAAATTCATTATGAACATTGCTTTTTTATTATTATTCTTAAACATTATCCTTTCGTATATAACACGTATATACAATGTTTAAGGTCACATAAATAATCATGGAATTTTTATTGATGTTCATAAAATATTCATAAATATATGCATATAAAATAATGAATAAACTCTTTTATTAAATAAATAATAAATATCCTATTACATCTTATGTTTTTAAGACACAATTCCCAACAAAAAACACTATAGCATAATCAATAATTTGAGTTTTAGTATATGAAACAAACGAGTGTGATTGATTTTTAAATATTTCATGACTTGTACACTAGTTGTAATATGTGTCATAGAACTATCTCCTATCATTTTCCTTTAGGGCATTTTGTATTTGCGATTATGAAGTTTTGAAAGTACATATTGGGAAAGAGAGAGAGAGAATAGGGAAGAAGAAAACAGTCCGACCGCCTAACGAAAGCGCTTTTCTAATCGGCCTTCAAAATACGCCCATGCGCTTTACGTCGATCAATCTACACGATGGTGGAGTCCATATTGGTGTTTTCTTCTTCGTTTTTTTTTTTTAGCCGTAGGTGTCATAAAGGCGGTCATTCCACCATTGTTAGTGTTTGTTTTCCCCCACCAATCTCTAGAGATCAATGTGGATTTTGGTTGTTTTTGTTGATATTGGTTGTGTTCCTCATCAAGCTCTAACCTTGTGTGGGTTTTGTTTGTTGGTCTTAGTTGTTTTCCCCCACCAATCTCTAGATCTGGATGGGTTTAGGGTTGTTTTTCATCTTCTGTATGTCTTTAGCCAGATTTCTCGCTTTGGCGAGCTTGATATAAAAGAATACTGGCTTTTAGAGATTGGTCCTTGTAGAGAATTTGCTACAGCCCATTCGGGAGAGCCAACTATGGAGAAATAATTAAAAGAGCCCAAAGAAGTGTTCCAAATTATGTCCACTATTAGACCTTGGATCCCTATACTAAGATGCTAATGAATATACCAATTTTAATTTGTTGTATCAAGTTTTTTGTACTGAGATTTCTTTAAGTTTTATGTTTTGTTGTTAATGAAATGTTGTTTTGCATTGACGGAAATTTAAAAAACTTACCTAATTAAGGGGAACTGTCATTCGATGACATCTTGTATTTTGAGAATCATCCCTACTTATACCCATGTACAAACTACAAACTCATTATAAAATATCAAAGAATGACTGAAGAATCCGTGGACGTTCCAGACCACATAAAATCCTCTGGTTCTTTCTTCTATAACTTTGGTTCTTTCATTTTTAAGTTATTACATTCTACAAAAAATAAAGATACTCAAACATAGAATTCGAATTTAATTTTTATTAAAATCAGTTTACTACACCATACCTTCCCAATTCCTTGTAATTATACTAAAAAAAACGAGAATATTCTGCGCTAAAGTTTGAAAAAGAAATAACATATCAATAGTTGAAGGATACAATTTTGAACGTTGGACTTAATTTTTTATATTTTTTAATGTTGATATGACTTTTACGTGATGATCAGACAGTTTAAAACCATATTATTTTACATCTTATGACATAAATTATAAAAGAATTATTATGATAAAACTAAAAAAATAAATTATCAGTAATTTTTATTTTTTAATTATTAAAACTGTATTAGAAAACATTTATTTTATATATTTAATATAATTTTAATTAAATTTAATGGTTAACAATTGATAGAGGCATCTCAAAAAAAGTCTCAAATTGTAATTATAAAAAAGTTAAAATGTAAAAACCTATTTTACAAGGTTTTTTTTTTTTTTTTTTCTCTCGTGAAATATTTTACTAGTTATACTACTCATGGAGGGAAGAGTGTGCCTCAGCTTTCTGCTTTCTCCACGAGCACAGCGACTTTTATTTGGCTTCTATAGGAGGTTGTTTTCGTGGGCCCGGCTTGGTGTGTGTGTCGTTGCATTTTCTGCCCGCCAACGAAACACACCGAAAGCGCAAAAAATAAAAAAAATAAAAAAAATAAAAAAAAAACTCTAAAATTTTTTAGGTCTCCTTCATTTTGTGAATTCAAGTTTTTAATTCGAATTAAAATTTACATTTTTAAGAGTTTTTAACTGTAATAAAAAAATTAAATATAATATTTTTTAAGAATTTTTATATAAAAACTTAAAATTAAAAACTCAAATCAATAAAATTAACAAGACCTAAAATAATAACTCACAATAAAAACAAGAGAATTTTCTTCAACAAATATAGGGACCGAGAACATTTAGATCTTGTTCATTTCATCAATTTGAGTTTAAAATTTGAGTTTTGTTATAATAAATTTTTTTTACAAATAGTCATATTTAACTTTTTTACTAACACTAATAAGCTCTCACATAAGTCACATTTCAACTCGAATTAAAAATTAGAATCAATGAACTAAACTAATTCGCTGATTCGAGTTGAGATGTGACTTTATGTGAGAACTTTTTACTGTTAGTAAAAAAGTTACATATAACTGTTTTTGAGAGCTTTTTTACTGTGATAAAATTTAAATTTTAAACTCAAATCGATAAAATAAAGGGGGCTAAACATGTCAATTTATTTATTCAAATAATTTCTTTTTTCTTTTTAAACAAATAAAAGCAATTTCAAATCTACACGTGGCAACACGAGATGCTCCTAATCGGACGGTGGTTTTTAAAACAGCACAAAAACAATCTCGGCCCTTTTTATACTTTTCGGAAAAAAGGACAAGCGTGAAACCCACTCTGCTGAAAATCTCTCTCTCTCTCCTTTTCTACTTTCACCTTCTCTCTCTAGACAATGCGCGCCCAGTAGAAAAATAGAGAGACTCTACTCTCACACAAACACAGAGAGAGAGAGAAACAGAGATGGGTGTGAGAATGAGCTTTTCCTCTGTATAACCCAAAAAAAAAAAAACTCTTCTTAGCAGAAGATGGCAATGCAACAAAATCCTTCTCTGACGTTGTTGGACGCTCTCTACTGTGAAGAAGAGAAATGGGAAGAAGAAGACGAAGAGGAAAAGAGTGAAATATATAACAACAATAATATTAATGGCGGAAAAATCTCTTCTTCTTCTTCTCCTTCTGATCTGTTTCAGTTTTCTCTTTTGGAACAAGACCTGTTTTGGGAAGACGAAGAGCTCGTTTCTCTCTTCGCCAAAGAAGAGCAACAAAACAAGCAAACCCAATATCCCGATTTCGAAGAAGAAGAAGAAGAAGAAGAAGAAGAAGAAGAAGAAGAAGAAAACTCAATGTCGTTTCTGAAGTTGGCTCGTCGTGAAGCTGTGGAATGGATTCTCAAAGTCAATGGCCATTATGGGTTCACCGCTCTCACAGCGGTGTTGGCCATAAACTATCTGGACAGGTTTCTCTCCAGCCTTCGTTTTCAGAGAGACAAGCCATGGATGATTCACCTCGTGACTGTCACGTGCCTCTCCTTGGCTGCCAAAGTTGAGGAAACCCAAGTTCCTCTTCTTCTAGATCTCCAAGTACGTATATATATTATAAAATTTTCTCAGCTTTTTTCCTTGTTTTTTTTTTTTTTGGAATGTGAAATGATATGGGTTGTTGTCGTATTGTAGGTGAACGACAGTAGCAAGTATGTGTTTGAAGCGAAAACGATACAAAGGATGGAGCTTTTGGTGCTGTCGACGCTCCAATGGAAGATGCACCCGGTGACTCCTTTGTCGTTTCTTGACCACATCGTAAGGAGGCTCGGGCTAAAAACCAATCTCCACTGGGAGTTTCTTAGACGCTGTGAGCGTCTTCTTCTCTCTCTTTTCTCTGGTAAGTATAATAAGTAGTAATAATAATACGGTTCTTGAAGAACTTTATGGAGCTTTCAATGCGTACAAAGAACATGGGAGAAGATCAGAATTCTCATATATATATATATAATTTTTTGTTTTGATCTTGTTATAGATTCAAGGTTCATTGGTTTTCTTCCATCTGTATTGGCCACTGCAACAATGATGCGTGTTATAGACCATGTTGAGCCATGTAATGCTATCGAGTACAAAACCCAGCTTCTAAGCGTTCTCAAACTAAGCGAGGTAATTAATTTTTTTTTTCTTTTTAATTTTTTATTGTCAAACCGTTTTCATTAATATAACGGGCAACTACATTATTTGGTTATTATTAATGACAGGAAAAAGTAGAGAAATGTTACACTCTTATCGTTGAGTTATCAAGTGGCTATACTAATAATTACGGATACAACAATAAGAGGAAGATAAACGAGGAAGTTCCAAGCAGCCCAAGTGGTGTTATAGATGCCATTTTCAGCTCAGATAGCTCAAATGATTCCTGGTCCGTTGTCTCATCATCATCATCATCATCATCGGTTTGTTCATCGCCAACACAGCCTCTCTTCAAGAAGAGAAAGGCAGAGGATCAGCAAATGAGATCATTGGCTTCACTTAGCCGTGTCTTTGTTGACATTGTCGGAAGCCCTCATTAAGTTCTCCTTGTCCTTTCTTTCTTATTCTCTTTAATTATATAGTAATATATAATTGAAGGAAAAAAAAAACAAAAAAGAAATCCATATTTAAATTATTATGATATCTCCGGGTCATTTTGGTGCAATTTGGAAAGTACTGTACTTTCAGTGCACAGCGCCACTTCTGATCCACCTCTCATCGCCGCTTTAATTTACCAAAATGTCCCTACCGTGTAAATGTCCCCCAAAGGCTTGGAAGTGGGACTTGGAGCTTGTGACGATGGGTGGGCTTTTCATGAGAAGAGAAGGGACAAAAGAGGCAAATCGAGAACAATATATTTATATATATAATGTGTATAAAGTCAGTCCACTTCCCTGTATTTTCTATCCCGCTCAGTCTCTCTTTTGGACCACACCTTTATTTTGAAACGATATTTCATATAATCATAAATAAATTCAAAAAAAAAATTTGTTCATCTTGTACATATTGTTATTCACTAAAAAAGAAAAGATAAAAGCATCCCATATTGTTTTTTTCTTTTTCATCTCACTAATTGAAGTCCATTTAGAATTTAAGTTTTGTTACAGGGAAAAGTTCTCAGAAATAATTATATTTAATTTTTTTGTTATAGTAAAAAGTTCTCATATAAAATTATATCTCAATTTAAATTATAAATTTAAATCAGTGAAGTGAACGGTTTGATTCTAATTCCTTAATAAGTTTTTGGATAGTGAATTGAAAAAATGGGAAATTCTTTAGGAGAGAGATGGGTTCGTTTGTCTTTTGTTGGCATGTGAAGAGGAAAAAAAAAAAGTTGTCTGGAAGTGGGGTTTGATGGGGATTTGGTTTTTGAAGGAGACTTGGTTTTTTTGATTTGGGGGTTTGACTTCGTTTCAAGAGCCATCTCTCTCTCTTCTTTGTTGGAAGTGATCACTCCTAATCGCTTTGTCTAACCTGTCTCTCTCACCTAAAAGAAAACACCATCTTCTATAGTTATTATTAGATTTCGAGACCCCTTTTGGCTTCAACTGTGGATCCCCAATGGCTATAATCCCAATCCTATAGGGGTGAGTATAGGAGAATAGAATAGGTGTGCCATCTTTAGAAGTCTGAAAGGAACTTGTGAACCCTACGTCTCTTCTGCTCTCTGCTCAATGTCTTAGAGGTGTTTGATATGAGAATTCTTATTATAGTTTAAATTATTAATTGTGGTTTGGTATAATATATTTTTTTAAAAATATATGTAAATTAAAAATAATTTTAAATTATAATTTTAAATTTATAAACTAAATGTCAATTTATTTTGATTCACGTGGGATTTCAAGAGTTCCTCAGAGATTGGTACATAATCATTAACCGGACTAGTCTGGATACTGGACTTGGGAGAATTACAATTTTTATATAACTTGCTTTAGAATTCTCATTAAAATAGTTGACATTTTTGCTCTAGGGATACTTTCAAAGTCTGTTATGCTAGGTGCGTGTATAGCAATAAAAATTCTGCATAGAAAAAAGTGACTGAATCGTTTTTTTTATTGAATTTACTTCAGATCTGTTGGATCAAGTCTAAACATTTAACAGAAACATATATATTGGTACAGAAAAAGTGAATGTATCGTTCTTTTTAGTGTTCATTCACAATTCTACGTCTCTTGCGGTATAATTTTGACCAAACACACACACATATATATTCACTACAATATGTTGAATTTTTGAAATGTCCATAATTTTTTTTTGAAATGCATGTGCTTTCACATGGCGTTTTGCTTGGGCCGGGTCAAATATACGTGGAATCATCTAATTACTAATACAAATTTGGAAGAAAGAGAAAAATATGTTAAGATTTGAGATGAATTAAAATTAATAGACCAATAGTTTACATAAGTTAATAAATATGTCAAATTACTGTTTTTGTCCATAACTCACCTGGTTATGAACCATAACTTGACAAGTTATTGTCTATTTTTGTCCATAACTTGTCCGGCTATGAACCATAACTTGACAAGTTTGTCAATAATTTATCTGGTTATGAACCATAACTTAATAAGTTATGACATATTAATTTATATAACTAAAAATTGACCTACATACTTTTTTAAGCTTTTCATATTAGCATATTTTCTACTATTTCCGTACAAATTTTAACAGCTAGTGGATTAACTTGTTAATTACTTTATATAAGTTGGCTTCAAAGTTCAAACTGCCAATGGATTACTAACTACTCTTTTTTTTTTAGAAGATTAATTTAATTTCTGTTATTGGCCTCAAAAGTCAAAAACAGTAACTCGGGATATTTGTACAACTCGATTGTGATTCTCCTATAGCCTTTTTGTACTTCTCGCTGTAAAACACACACACAATATTAAAGAAGCAGATATTTGTTCATTATTTATAATTGTTGGCTAGAGTGCGTCTACTACTACTACTACTGTTAGTGTTACTTTATGTATTTTTATATGATTGAATCGAAGAAATTTGTTTTTATGTTTAAGCAAAGACATTTTGGGGTCAAACAAGTCGTTGTCTAAATCTTCCTACTCCATGTCTTTTGTTTCTTCTAGTGGTTTCTTATGTGTGCATTCAAAGAAAGGTTTTTGTTGTTGTTTTTTTTTTTTTTAAATGGAATTAAGACTCTTTATATATATATATATATTTTAAACATTTGAGTTCTTGAAATTATCTTTATAATTGGCTGAATTTCATGGAACTAAACTCCACTTTGTTCATTGGGAAGATCAAGAAACCTACTATTTGCTCCAGCAAAAATTTTGAATATTTGAGATCATTGAAATTGGTGAATAATTTAGCTACGACTTTAGCGATAGCAATAATAATAATAATAATAAATCCATAGGCATAAATGTATCAATGCAAACTAAAAATGTCAACATTAGACTTAATCTTGTACTTAATTACTGTATCTGCGGAATTATATATAATAGGAGAATTACAATTCATGATGACTAATTGTTCTCATATTATGTTAGATATCATTATTATATATAGTAAGAGGATCAACGGTATTTTTGAACGTCGACATTCCTTTGTTTCTTAAATTCAACCTTTCTTACGTATTATTTTTGCTAAACATGTTCTTTTATATATTATTTATCTGATTAGACTAACTCAAGAAGATAAGAAAACCCACATTCTTTTTGAGCTAAAGTAATGCGAAAGTTGGTGATACCCCATTAGTAGAAGACTACCATATAAAGTTTACATTCTCTTGGCCATTCCTTTGCGTGGAGATTCATGATGCTTATTTTAGTGGATTCTTAAATAGGGCATGCTTCACCCTTTTGTTTGTTCTCTTTGCTTTGCTTTGCTTTTTTTTGTTTTTTTTTTTTGGTAACAAAAAAAGGAAAGTATATTTTGCTTTTTTCACGTGTTATATGCCTATATATTAGTTTTATGAAACCGATGAATGCACACTGTACATGCAAATAACTGGAGATATTGACACTAATATAAGCAAAAAAAAAAAAAAAAAAAAAAACAAAAATAGAGAAGAAAATCAAAGAACGTTGTCAAAACTTGTGTACTTTCAATTAATGCGTATCATTCTCTAGCTTCAAATTGTGTCGTTATTTATAATAAATGCCCCTCAAACCCTTGTATAAGATATGTCAAATTGTGTCATTTTAACCAAATAAAAGTAAAAGTCTTCCCACAAAAGAAAAGAAGAGAGATATTTAATTGGGTTTGATGGTTTTGGTTGTAATTTGATAGACTCTCCCACTCATCCGATAAAAGGCAAAAAGCCAAAAGGTGAGCTGATTTTGAATTTGGGAGACAAAATCTTTGATTTTGAGAAGATTGTCTTTGGTCATTTTTTTTTTTTCTCTTTTGGTTCTGTTTCTCTCCTCTAAGGTTGGTAGAGTACAGATGGTAGTCCATGCATGCTAGTGATCATGATTCATGAGAGAGAGAGAGAGAGAGAGAGAGAGAGAGAGAGAGAGAGAGGTGTTTTTTCAAAGGGAAACAGCTTGCCACCAAAGACCAAAGATTCATGAGGTCAGTTTGTCCCCACACCAATAATTGTAGAATAATATGATGGCTTGGGGGCTTTAGCTTGGTGATCTTAAAAAACCTTCTTTTTTGACCTAGTCCTTTTTTTTCCTTGCTTATAATATATCTCCTGTTCTTATTGTTCTTCATTTAATAAAATCACATGAATATTATCTTTGTTATTCAAATTTGGACCAAAACCTCCCTTTGAGTAAATATTCTTTTCTCACAGTCACAGCTGTAAAGTTCAAAGGACACAGAGAGGACCATACAGCTATGTGGGTCCTCCCTCTTTCTCTCAATACACCTTTGCTCAAGTTCCAGCCAGAAGGGCGTTTGTTCTTTGTAGAAGTTGGAAGGAAACAACAACTTCTACAGTGGCAGTAGTCAGTATTATAGAAACATGAAATTAATACTCTTTATAGCTACTAGTATAGTCCCCATCTTTTCTTTTCCTTTATCTTGTGGGTAATTGATGGTGCTTTTGAAGGCACTCCAACACACACACACACACACACACAATATATATATATATATATATATATATAAACACACACACACACATATATCCCAACTGGTGTTACTATGTATAATAAATTAGTAACAGGTAAGCTATATGAGCAGCCGGATTTGAATTCGTGTCAGACGTGGAATTACTGTATGTAATTACTACAAATCCCAAATCATGGCTTTAAACTATTATCTTTCATTAGTTTTTTTATTTTTATTTTTTACAAATGATAGTGGATACTTCCTTTTAATAATTCAAATCACTGTTTTCTTTCATCATCCAATTGTTAGAAGTGAGATGTATACATGAATTTTGGAATGTATTATACTAGCGTTACCAATAGTAATACATGTATACACATGCTATAAAAATTCAAAACCATTAAAACATTACATAAATTTCCTCAGCATGTTACTAGGTATTTGCAATAAAAATTGAGTTTTGTCAAACTGTCCTATGTTATGGCATAAATTTCCTTTTTATATATGTTATAAGATGTAAATTTGAATAATAACTATTCATGCACAGGGTCAAAAAAATTGTATTAAATATATGATTTTGGTGCTAAGTAGAGTTTACCATTTACTAAGCTTTTAGTATTGACTTAAAGTTGAACTTCTACATGTTAGTAGTCATGGTATTAATTCTACAATTTAAATTGATGTATGCGTCCTAAATTTTACAACAGTAACTAAGTTAAAAACACATTTTTCAACCAAAATAAAAAAAAGAATTGAAATTACATTTTGCATGAATTAATTTTCTAATATTGCACCTTATAAATTTATATGTTGGTTCATTCTGAATGTAATGGAATTTAATAAAAGGCCTTTACCTTTAGGATCAAATTCAAAGTTCAAGATGCTATGTTATGACAATATTTGTAAAGTTTAAGAGGACGAAACATGAAAGTTAGAATGAAGATAATCAAATTACAGGTTAAATTCGAGGTTAACGTGACTGAGACTAATATAAAAACCCTGAATTTAAGGCTCACTGTAATTATTCAATATATCGAAAATAGAAGATACATAGGTTTCTTTTTTTTTAAAAAAAAATTGGTGAAAAATTCCTTCTCCATTATCACACTCGCAGTTATACCCTACTAGGTTACAAGCACATTAATATATCTTGCAAAGACATAACAAGAATTCAATATTTACACACACACACACAGAGATATATATGGTCCCCAGAGACCTGCAGAAGTGTCATATAGCCTGCATAGTTGCACATCCATTGTGTGAACCATATAATTGTGACAAAGTATTTCCATCTCTTCTCTTACCAACAGTAAATATTGACACTACCCGATTGGCATCCTATGTGTTTTTCTGTGTATTGGTGATCCATTTCCTTCCCAATGGTCACAATCTCTTGAAAATGCCAAAAACAGAAACCCATCAGCCCGGCCCCGGGCCCAACATTATATATGTGTGTGTGTGTGTGTGTATAGATGCACATACATACATTTATATTTATATGTGTGTGTATTGGTCATCTTGGAACATTCATGCAAATTGGAAAATCTTTCTATTATTCATTACACCCTGTAATGTTTTCAGCACAAGTCACTCCATGGGAAATAATGTATACGTGTTTTTGTCTGTGACTGTGAGGGGCCAACCTGTTGCTTCGCTGAATAAATCTCTTATTACAAGTCATTGTGAAAGATGGTACGGGTCACTATTAAGATGCTCAAGATTGCTTG
The DNA here is from genome assembly GCF_000414095.1 of Morus notabilis. NCBI lineage: Eukaryota > Viridiplantae > Streptophyta > Magnoliopsida > Rosales > Moraceae > Morus > Morus notabilis. Next base: position 533,655 of record NW_010366164.1, read on the forward strand.
TCCTAATTAGAGTGTTGAGTTTAGCCAAATCTCCTACAAAACGCCAATTGCTACTGGGTCAAATGGCATAATTAGGGTGAGATAAGGTGGGATTTGAATTGAAGACCTATCCCGTATTATATATATATATATATATATAAAACATATTACAAGAAAGTTAATTAGTACATAATTAGGGTGAGATAAGGTGGGATTTGAATTGCTACTGGGTCAAATGGCATAATCTCTTACAAACGACTCCGACACTTTAATTAGTACATAAACCTAAGACTTGGTGCAATATTATTAGCGTCTCTATTTAAGAAATTATTACAAGAATGTCAAATTTTATAATAAGTACATAAATGTATGCCTCATATATACATATATACATACGTACATGTATATGTATGTATATGTGTTATTTCATTGAAGAGAGCATACCCAAATAAAAATGGATGTTTTCATAAGGAAGCCATCGAAGGCTTTCCACAAATTGAGATTTGGCCGTAGAAGGATCGAATTGTATCCGAGGAACAGGGGGATACAAAAAAGTAATAAGAGAGGCACACAGACCAATCAATCGTATCGGTCGTATTCTTGAATTTGGAATGAAAAGAGGAGTAATGCTTCCTAGCACGGGACACAGAATAAGACCACTTAGATCAGAATAGCATTCATAGAAATGTTCTAACATAGAGTAGAATCGAACATTGAAGAGATTAGTTGACAACAGTAAAAGGGAGGCAGGTCTAGTTAATATAACCCAGCTCAACAAACACACTACTCGTTTAGTTCGTCGATTCGAGTTTTTAATTTAAGCTGAGATGTGACTTTTATGTGAGAGATTTTAACTGTAATAAAAAAGTCATATGTGACTTTTTGTAAAAATTTTTAACTATAGAAAAATTAGAATTGAAAACTCAAATTAGTGAAATGAATGATGTATAAATGAACTGAACTCAAGTTGCTCAATGACAGCTGCGTTGGAAACGTTGTTAACTCGCTATAAACAACCGTCTTCTGGAAACTATAAATCATGGAAGTTCATAAAAGCTCACTACTTTAATAAAATAAATAAACTGGAAAACCTTTAATATTATCTTCCTATTCAATGAGATCGACATAACTATTTATATATATAACTGTAGTATAATAATGTGTCGTGCATGGAAGGGAAAATGTTAAAGGAGATCGGAAAAGTAGCATTCATTATTTATGGAATTTATGGCAAAGAGACTCCGTTATGTCTTTGTGGTCCACAAGTGAATTAATTGAAGGGGTAAATGGGCCTCTAACTAAATCAATGTTGTATATATATGGTATTGGTATTATATATATCTCTCCGTTAAGAAGAAAGAAGAACGAAGAAATTAATGGGTAAGAAGCCAAATGGAGTCACCCTTTTGGTCTCAAGAGTCCCTTTAGAGAGACAGAAGAAAAGGACAAGAGCAGTTTTAGGTGCATTCAGGCATGGCATGTCCCAAATCAGAGAAACTTGGCCGCCATACTGCAAGTATGTCTGGCTTCTCAGACAAAGATTTGGGTATCTTTTCACAGGCAATAGATCACCCAATCCTTATCTTGGATAAACATTTTTCTTAATTAGGGGCTGTAGATTTTTTTTTTTTTTTTGGAGCAATTAGGTGACAAAATGTAACAACTAAAAAATTTACCCAAAAAAAAAAAAGAAAAGAAAAAAGAAACACTCAAAATTCAATCTTGAGACGATCTTGTGTATTTATGTAGAGGAATTTCTGAAGTATGACTCGTCTTTTTTAACTACCAGTAATAGTTGCTATTAAGTTTTCAACTGCATGATCTCGTGTGTTGTAAATTTTTAACGTGGACACTCATAAATTAAACTGTAAAAATTTAATCTGACAATTAAAAACCATACTTATTAATAAAGGACATGTTTTACCATAAAAATTCCCTTATTTAGCGGATAAATTTGTCGTAATACTCTTTTGATAGTATATATATAGTTATGTACGTCAAAATTACATGGCTTCATATCTCCTACGAAATTCTTCATTTACTCGTATATATATCTTCTCTTTGTCTTATATAAGGCCCACTAGTTGTTAATATGGGCAAGTTTGGGTCCACACGGAATAAATTGATAGCGAAAAACATAGCTACAGACTTTGTTTTTGGTCCAACATCTAGGTTAACGGGCATTAAATGAGGAAAAAGAGGTGAGGAGAAATTTCTTAGACAGCAAAGATAAATAATTTATTTATTTATCTATTATTTTATTTTGGCTAAATCACCATTATTTATTTATTTATCTATTCTTATTCTTATTTTTGCTAAATCACTAAGGTGATAGCTTAATGGTACTAGAGTTATTCTTAAAAAAAACAGCCGAAAAAAATTATTAATAAGGGTAAGTCAAAATGACATCTGCAACATTTACGTGGACTTTCATAATGTAGGGTTGACTTTTGATAAGAATTATTGTCTCATTAAATTGTTGGGTTCTTGTTTTCCCTCCGTACCTATTTGACGCTTTACTCTAGAGGAAACATTCAATAAATAATGATGAAGAATTTGTAGTTTGTTATTTCATAGTTGTAAGTATTGAGCACGTAATTCTATAGCTAAGAATTAAGATAATCTTTTAAGAATGCTAGACAAATCAAGTTATCTATCAAATTTTTGCTACCAATAAATTTATTAAATTTTCAATCTATGAAATTTTAAAATATTTTCCTCTATATTACCAAAAACTAAATGGCCTAAACAGCAAAATGTATTTTACTGCCCATTTTTCATTCTTAATGGCTGAAAACATCTCCGGGTTAAAACAAACAAAGATGTAGAGTATAATGACTAAGAAATCATGTGTAGTTTTGAGAATGGTAAAAACCAGATATTTGTTTAACATAAATATTTTCTAGGAAAATTTCTTACGAGTTAACTTCTAGATACTAATCTCATGGTACCAAGCAAACAACAAAGAACCAGAAAAAAAAAAAAAAAAACAACACAAAGTGTGTATATATATATATATATATATATTGACATTATATTATAGGGAGATTTTTGGTACGCCTGGTGTATTAATAGACCGGATTTTCTAACCGTTAAATTTGCTTACATTTTTTATTTTTACATAATTTTTTGTAAATCTGACGGATATAAAACATGACTTATCAATATGTTGATGTACCGGAGATCTATATATTATAAACGACCAACATTTTGGTCCTACAAAGAAGGGAAACCCGTGACTACATTCATAGTACACCATGCACTGACCCACCTGAGTTTTGATCAAAGTCTGAGCCTGAGCAAAAAAGATGTAATTTGTAAGGAAGTCTTACAGTTTCTTGTATGGAATTATTAACTTTCGTACTTCTAAAGGGCCAAAAATGTAGTAATCCACGTTCAGTTTTTCAATTCTTTTTTATTGTTCATTGAAAAAAAAGTAGTTAATTTGTATACATTGGATCTCTCACTTAGAAATAATAACACATATATATTATGTTTTGTAGTTTGGGAAATTAAAGTTAAGGTAACAATATCACAGTTTTACAAAGCAACGTGAGAAGTTTTGGTAGTCTTTCGCTCAAAATATTTAGTTGTGGAGCTTAATTAATTGTCTTACGTAGAGGATAACATAGATTCAAAGATGTTAGTGGAGTTTGGAAATTTTACACTTGTAAAATTCGGTTGCCTAGTTTCGTTATAAAAGGGGGTGCTGTTTTTTTGTGAAAATTAGAAAAGGTGGAGAACAAACACAAATAGTTGAGATGTGTGTGATTTTTCTCTTATAACTTTTTGATTATAGTGCAAATACTATAGTGACTAAAAGAGGACGTGGTCTCAATTTAGCGAACCTCTATAAATTTTATGTGTCAATTATACTTGATTTCTTTTATTGCGATTTTATTATTCATGGTAATTAGAATTAAGGTGTCTAATTCTTAAAAAAAAAAAAAACAATTTAGAAGCTTTATAAACTAAGAATAGAACTGTAAATTAAATGACAAATCTCAACTGAGTTGTAGAATGTAGGGCTAAAATATAGCCAATGGAAACACCAAAATTGAGCTTGCAGAGTCCGAAGTTTTATCAGTCTCCATAAAAAAAAAAATTAAAAAAAGAAAACAGAAAATGAAATTTATTATTGTTGCTTCCCTTTAGGCTTTAGCGAAAGGAGTAGCTTTCCCCACTTTAAAATCATTGGGCCTCTTGCCGAATTTCATAGACCAACTTCTCTCAAAGTTTTGTTTTTAAGAGAAAATTACACATTCTATTTATTTTTTTAAGTACATAACTTATTAAAAATATTAATTTTAAAAAACTTTATCCCTTAACCAATTTAAATCTAAAAGATATAAATATATGAATTAATAGTAAGGGATACTCACTGAGATAGACATCAAACTAAAAGTGACCTTCATTTCAAGGATATTTTTAAAAAGGGAGAAAGAGGGAAATATGTCAAGACTTGACATGAATTAAAATTAATAGGTCAATACTTTATATAAGTTAATAAATAGGCTAAATTACTGTTTTCGTCCATAACTTGTCTGGTTATGAACCATAACTTGACAAGTTATTGTCCATAATTTACAGTTTTTGTCCTTAACTTGTCTGGCTACGAATCATAACTTGACAAATTTGTCCATAACTTATCTGGTTATAAACCATAACTTGACAAATTATGACCTATTAATTTTTATAACTAAAAATTGACCTATATACTTTCTTAAACTTTTTATATTGGCCTATTTTCTACCATTTCCGTTTTAAAAATTACCTTTTGTTCCTTCACAAAGCCCTTTTTCCATATCCAAAAGCCACTAGTACTCTCGGCTAAAGCCCAAATGGTCTTTGGATCATGTAAGCACCATTGAATTAAATATTGGGAAATTTTTAAAAATGTCAGGATAAAATAATAATATTTTATTTTTGATATTGCTGTTCAATTTATCTTAAATCATTAATAACTTGTAAGTTATTTTTTCGTAACTTACAGGTTATTTTTTGTAATCTGTAGGTTATTTTTCGTAACCTGCATGTTATCACTTGTATTTTGCAATTATTTTCAGTAATGATATTAAAATTATAGAGTGACATAAATAATAAAGTTAGAGAAAATCATGGTTAAACTTTTAAACTAGCCCAAAGTAAAAAGGTCATTCAAAACAAGCCAAGGTGAATGTAAACTAGTACATTTAAATAGTGGTTAAGGGAAGAACTTCTCTCTTTTCTCTTGCTGCAAGTTTGCTTTATTAAAGTTTTAACACTTTTTTGAAACTCAAAAATTACACAAAAGTATCTTTATGGTAAGTAGGGGAGTCTTTACGCTCGCAAACTTTTCTCTTTTGGATAATGAAGTGACTCTTTCGGTCGGATCATCCAGTTTTGCTTGATATTTCAGTTATTTTATTTTATTTTATTTTTTTAACAGCTGTAGTGGGAGACAGTCACAAGTTTGCCGCTAATGGCTTCATGACGTATGGGAGACCTATTACATGTCTAAAAAGGTAAAACGAGTTTCATCCTCGTTTCTTAAAACATATTCGTTCTATTTTTGAGTTGTTTTCTTCATGTCTCTTAGGTTCTAATTGTGTCTGACTTCTATGAAATAATAAGACTTCTACTATAGAGTACAAGAACATACATCAACCAAACAGCAGTTAAATGTCAAAATTTGACATGCTATATCAATGCCAAATTTAACACCATCGAATCCTAAACCTTCTCATTAGCATACTAATTTGCCTTTTGCATTGAAGATGCTCTTAAGATCTTATTTGGTACTGTTGTTAAAGCGTTTTGTTTTTTTTATGGGAAAAAGGGGATACGAGAAGGGGTAATCTTTCTCAAAGAAAGCATTTAGGGATTTTTTTTTTTTTTTTGGGTTTTTAGAAATCAAAGACGAATTTCATGAAATAGTGAACTTTAACTTTTTTTTTTTTTTTTAATGAAATTAGTTACCTGCCAGTGAAGTCTTCAGTTGTCAAATGCATGTATGCAGATTAGAGAAGGCATATGGAATATAAACATGTAAAAAGCCTAGATTAAAAACAACTAAAGGCTTGACATCCATATAGATGCAAACCATGGAATGTGTCGAGTCATTGCCCACATGTGTTACATCAAAAAGTGAGATGGAAAGTTCCAAATAGAACCATATTTGACTTGCAGAAAAAGGATAAACATCCACAGTACAGCAAATAAGTATACTGCAGTTGATGAAGCATATAAACAAGTCCCCACAAAGCCAACAGAAGTTAGTTGATTAACCAGAAACCTACACAGGTCAATTAAGAGCTTGGAACCACCTGGATGACCCGGTTCATCCTCCGCGCATATGTGCACCTAATTCACCAAACTGATCATCCGCTTCTTCTGTATCCTCTGAGGGGCGCACAGCATCCAACTTTTGTTTTAGGATTTCTATGGCATTGAGCACCAATTGAGAAGCTTTAATTGCACCAGTTGACTCCACGGTGAAAATAAAGCTGTCTTCTTTTGCAGTGATATCGACAAGCCCAGGTTTCCCCACGGCTTCAGCTTTCTTGATCGCTTCATCATCGTAGGTGTATGCCTCAGCATCACATACATAAACCTAAACAATAATTATACAATTGAACAAATAAACGACTATACATGATGACTCATAGAACAATAAAGTCATCACAATTTATCCCTTTTCAAGAGAGAGAGAAAGAAAGAAAGAGACAGAAAGCAAACAGAAACGAAGAATTGAGAAAATTTGGCAACCCAGAAAACAGAACTTAAAAGCATCTATACTACTTACTGCAGTTCATAAACCTCCACAGGACTTCAAAAATCAGAATTTGTCGTTAAAAATTTCCTGATCTTATTAACAATAATATACCCATGTTTCAGATTCGCCCATAAGATGCCTAAATACATGTCTCACACTCACATGCCTATGCCCTTTCTCCCCCTACGGACATTTATCCCCACAAGTCCAAGAACTATCTATGTTCACTTTCTTCTTCTATTGCCTTTTCCTACACAACAATAACAACAACAACAACAACAACAACAAGCCTTAATCCCAACTTAATTGGAGTCGACTATATAAATTTCACTTTTTCACGCAGCTTTGTTTGAAATTAAACTTTCCTGAAGGCCTAGATCTAGAATGTCTTTCTTAACTACTTTGGTCCACGTAATTCTTGGTCTACCCCTCCCTCTCCTAATATTAGGTATAAGAATATCCTCTCAAGCACGAACTGGTGCTTCTAGCGGTCTACGTTGGACATGCTCATACCACCTCTAGCGACCTTCGCGCACCTTATCTTCTATTGGTGCCACACCTACTTTACTATGAATAACTTTATTCCTTATATGATCCATTCTCGTATGGTCACTCATCCATTTTAACATACGCATTTCTACCACACTCATCTTAGATATATGTTGTCTCTTCATGGCCCAACGTTCACTACCATATAACATAGCTAGACGGACAGTCCTATAGAACTTTCCTTTCAACTTAATAGGCATCTTGTCATCACATAAAACTCCCGTAGCATTCTTCCACTTAACCCACCCTACCTTAATCTTATGTTGAATATCCTCTTCTATATCTTCATACTGCACTATAGACTCAAGGTACCTAAACTTCCTAGAAGCCTCAATCTCCACACCATCTAAATAAATTCAATCACTTTGATTATTTGAGTTACTAAACCTACAATGCATGTATTCAGTCTTCGTCCTACTTAACTTAAATCCCTTCGTCTCGAGAGTCTGTCTCCTCAGTTCTAACTTACGGTTAACTCCTCTATGTTCATTAACTAAAACTATATCGTCCGCAAAAAGTATACACCAAGAAACTCTATCTTGGATTTATCTTGTTAGCTCATCCACCATGATGGTGAAACGATAAGGACTAAGAGCAGATCTTTGATGAAGGTCGACCCAAATGGGAAACTTTGCCGTGTAGCCTCCAACAGTTCTCACACTTGTGACCACCCCATCGTACATGTCCTTAATTACCTTGATATACCTCACATGCACTCCTTTCTTTTCTAGCACCCACCATAAAACTTCTCTCGGCACCCTATCATATGCCTTTTCTAAATCTATAAAGACAATATATAGGTCCGTATTGGTTTCTCTGTACCTTTCCATCAGCATCCTAAGAAGAAAAATGGCTTCCGTAGTTGATTTGCCTGGCATGAAGCCAAATTGGTTACCCGATATGGTAGCTGTGGCCCTTAATCTCCTTTCAATAACTCTCTCCAAAAGTTTCATAGCGTGGCTTATTAACTTTATGCCGCTATAATTGTTACAATTCAGCACATCTCCTTTATTCTTGAAGATGGGGACAATAATACTTTTTCTCCATGCATCAGGCATATGCTTCTTCTTTAGTATCTCATTAAAAAGCTTAATGAACCACACAAAACATCTCCTAATGCCATCCAAACCTCCATTGGACTATCATCTGGCCCACATGCCTTCCCCTTGTTAGTAAAGTTAAGAGTTAAGACCTATAAGAAGCAAAAAGATGACCCTTTAAGGAGTCACATACCCACTCCACACCAAAAGCCCTCAAGCAAGTGGATTTTTATACGATAAATCCAGGCCAGTTTTCCATAATGCTGGTACAATTCATTTTACTAGCCAATCATTAATCAAGATAGATAATATGATTGCCATGACTATAGATAACACTGGAAGATAAAAAGGACAAAGAACAAAGAACCTGATGGGTTTCTTCATCAATATCAAACACTTTGGTAGGACTACTTTCAACCCAACTTCTTTTCTCCTCCAGTGACAAAGTCTCCATCAGCTCTTCATTGATTCGAATGTCTGGTTCATACATAAAAGTGACAGTTGCTGCAGGAGACCACTTGGCATGATCCTTGCCAATCCCTTTTCTGGCTATGGCTCTCAACCTCAGTTCTTGTCCGCGTCGTAATTTCACAATGATAATCCCCCTTTAATCACAAAAATAGTGAATTCAAAGGAGAATAATGATTATTTCTTCATCAACCATAAATCAAAATTACTACTTCTAAGACACCTTTACACGTGATGTAATTATTTAAGAGATTCTAAGCCCATAATTTCTGTATTTAATCAATCCACAAGGAAATTCCAATTTAAATACACAGAAATCTTATCAAGCAAAGTTCTTTTTTCTTTTAAACAATATAAGACAACAATACATTTCAAAACTATCACACAGCGAACAACATTCACATTATGAATTCCAAATATTAGGATTAGCATTTCACAACGAGAAAAAAGGATTTTAAGGAAGCTCTGTAACAATAGAAGACAATTATCTCTTTAAATCCTATTGCTAACTCCCAAGTCATCTTCAATGCAAAGCACTTCAATTTAGAGTTCACCAAATGTCATTTCAATTCCAACACTAAACACACACACACACACACACAGAACAGAAAAGAATGTCCAAAACGGAAGAATAATTATCTCCTCATAATCGAATTGCTAACATCTTAGTAGGTAAATTTAGGAGATTTATAGTCTCATATCTGATTTAATCAGCAAAACATCCACATTTTAGCTCACATAATTCTATTTGGCGAAAATACATTTGTTTCCAAACAATCACATTTCCAATATTTAGGGCTTGGCTTACATTTAGGAACAACGAAAAAAATAGCCTTACACTAAATGTCCGGAACATAAATAAAGAGAAAGAGAGAAGAATTACCTCTGGTCGCCGGATTCATCGCCGGCGGGGTCAGAGAAGTCGATGGGGACGACGGTGTGGTCGGCGGTGTAGAGGTCCTTGCTGGTGACGTCGAGGGTTTGGTCGGAGATGCACTTGGCGCGGAGGAGGAACTCAACGGAGCAGAACTCGCACTGGCCGTCGCCGTCGCAGGCGTCGCAGTCACGGGAGAAGCGCATGGACATGGCGCGGTCGCTGGTTAGCGGGATAAGGCCGAGGCGATGGGCGATGAACTCGTCGTTGAGAACGGAGGAGTTGACTTCAATTTCGACCAAATCAATGGCGATCGTCGGAACCTCCGCGATCATCACGCGGCGCAGAGCGTTGGCCATGCTGGCGTCCGTGTCTCGCAGCTCGAACTTCAAGTAGTCATCCTTCATCTCTCGGATCTTCACCTTCGGGAACCTCTGGTACGATTTTCCTTCCATTTCTGCTTTCTAGGGTTTCAATGGCGTCAATTCTCTCTCTCTCTCTCTCTCTCTCTCTCTGTGTTCTGAAGAGCGAAAGAGAAGGTTTACGCCTTCTCAGTGGAGAGAGAGTGATAAAAACCAAAAGAGGGTTTTGGCTCTTCCCTGGATTACGTGGCAGCTACTGATTCGTTATCGACAAGTCCCAAATTCCCAAATATTTTTAATTTTTTAGGGCAGCATTGCTCTGTATTTTTGGTGATGTGGTAATAAATTGATAATCGCCAAATTTTAGATGCAAAATTCTAATTGAGAGCCCTCAACAATCAAAATTTGAAAAATCAAAGTTTTTAGGATTTACAGAGTTTGGTATAAATTCTATAGTGCAAAAGAGAACCATATTTTTTCATACTAAGCTGTAGAATTTTCATTTTAATTCATGTAATAACCATTAACAATTTATCCTCATTCGAACACCGGCCATGTCGCGTTTGCATGATGGGTAGTTAGATATATAGAATAATCTTATAGCAATGTTGACATATAAAAAAATAAAATATTTTATGAATAGAAAAAAATAAAAATTATGATAATAATTGTTATATAATTTTGTAGCATAAAACATGAAAAATATTATTATTATTATTACTATGTTATTTATTACACCTATTTATTTATAATTTGGGGATTAGATTTAAACTTTGAGATTTTAGCATAATTGTCTCTGAACTTGTCGTGGTTTAACAGAACTTTTAATTAAGAAAATTAATTTCCGAACTTGCAAAAATGTTGTAATGCGACCCATTTTAGTAAATTTTCTCAATTTTTTTATTGGGTTTAAGAAATTAAAAATTGAGAAACTGAAAGATTTGTGTTACATTTGAATTGGAATGTCTAAATTTTTCATCAAACGTAGTTTTTCAACACTAATTTAACTCAATCATTGTCAAAATATGACATATTAGAACAATTTTATAAATTGAGGGGACACTTACTAAAATTAAAAGTTTGGGAAGCAAGTTGCTTAAACCATTTAAATTTAAGAGGTAAATGTGTAAAATACCCTTAAACTTTACACATAATTAAGCTCGACTCCTGTGTGTAATTATTACTAGGTATACAATCAAACATCTAATTTTACTATATTCAATTTCGCTCTTATACACATTGTCACGTGTAATTTTTACTATGGGCTAATTACACAATTATACGCTCTAGTTTTATTTTTTCCTTAATTCATCCCTTTATTATTATGTATTAAAAAGATATCATTTATATTTAAAAAAACTTAATTCGCTTCCAACTCTCACACCTTTTATGCATTAAAAAATGGGACAAAAAATTAAAAATGCCCCTAGAATAGTTTATGAAACATATTTGGAACATTTAAAGAACATTAAAAATTCTAAGACAGAATATGAAATTAAAAAAAAAAGATTTTAAATTTCACGTTTTTTTTTTCTAACTGTTCCAAATATATGTTGTAGAGATTTCCGTAAGATTGTTAGAGAAATAAATTCAGCTACATAAGGGTATTTTATTTTTTTCCCTTTTTTTCATGCATAACATACACGAGGATATTAATTAACCCTAGCACTAGATAAATTGTGAAAAAAACTAACACTAGAAGGTATAATTGGTTATTGCTTAATTAACCCTTTACATAAAAGTCGTGGAGCTTCACAAAACACAATCCGGTGGATTGTGGAACCCCTAGCAATGCTGACTTTATTAAGCTTTACCTTTTTAGAAGCGATTTTGGGAGAGTAAGAGACGATCCTACCATTTTATTTTTTATTTTTTTATTTTTTTTTAGAATAGAAGAGACGATCATATTTTACTTATATATATATATATATATATAAAGGAAACAATAAAAAAGATTATAGACAGTTAGAGTAATAAATGTGGGTGAGAGATTCCACCAATCGAGTGGAAGGAATATTAGAAAAACAGGTGTGTTCACACTTTCGCCTATGATTCTTTCCCCAATTTTCCGACACAAAATATGCTAAAATTTTGGCAAGTGAACACATATGGAAGCTTGATGTAGGGTTTCGGTTGTGCCTCCTTTGTTCGTTCAATTCGCTTCTTATTTTGGCTATAAATAGGAAACCAGCGGCAAGAAAAAGGTAACTAGGGCTCAATATTTGCTCAAACCAAAGAAAGAAAGAAGCCATTAACAATGCCGAAGAGAAGCCGGGATAATTTGATGGAGTTAAAGAGAACAACTCCAAAACAAGAAGTGTCCAACAATCTCTACGTCACTTTCTCAAAGAGACGCAAAGGCCTTTTCAATAAGGCCGGCACGTTGTGCGCAAAATACGGAGCCCAGGTCGCCGTCCTCGTCCTCTCTCCGACCGGAAACCCTTCCGCTTTCGGCCACACTACCGTCGAAGAAGTTCTCCAGTGCTACTCCCTCCGACAAATGATTCCGAATTACCCTTTCGTGATCGGTAATAACGGCGGCCTGACCGACAAACCCCGGGACCAGGTGCGACAAATTGAAGGGCTTAAGGCGAGGATAAAGCAGGCGCAGAATAGCGAGGGTTGTTCGCTGAAGAACTTGATGGCGTGGGTTGAGAGAGAGTGGGAGGCGTGCAAGACTGTGGAGGAGTTGGAGTTCTTGAAGCAGAAGTACTTGGCGCTGCTTGAAAATGTTAGAAACAGGTTTATGCGAAGCCCTAGTACTATTAATTATAATTATGCTACTTCTGCGGATCATCATGGCTTGTTTAATGTTGATGTTCGTCCTCTTTCCGTGATGGGTCCACCAAACGACATGTCGTATTTGTCGGAGAAGAAGTTTGCGTACCACCACTATTCGGGAGAAGAAGGCAACATTAAAAGTACTGATACTACTTCTGGTACTTATGTTCAGGAATCAATGGAGAATTGTTTCTGGGACTTCACTCATTACCAAAATTATTTGATCGGTAGTAACCATGTTGGAATGGCGAGTCATGACTGTGTCTCATTCCCATATGTTGGTGGTTTGTATGGTACTAATGGTCGTGATTTTTCTAATATGGATCAAGTCTTTTGTAATGGCGGTACCTCGATCTTTTAGGTTGGGGGGAGATGAAAACCGAATGGGTATCTGATAACATATTATTATTATTATGTAGTTGTAGTTAATTAGATGGCTAATTGTGTTCTTGGATAACATTATTGTCTCGTTTTTGTGAAGTGATCAATGCTATTTCTATTTCTAGTGTTTTAGCAACATCTTTGCTGTGTTATATACTTCCTACTCGTATGATTGATGTGACCAAAAACGTGTAATTAACTTTGTATTCCCATGGCAATGAGCCACAATTAAGTGATTTCTCATTAAACATAATCAACTAGTTTATGTCTGTATTTTTGTTTAGTAAAGGTAATAATGAGTACGACGTAAAAACAAAACACTAATTGAGCAGTTTAAAACTGTTAATGATGTGACAAAGACGTCAAATTTTAATATAGGATTTGAGTTCAAGAAATTAGTGTAAAATATTCATCGAATTGTCCTCGCAACAATACAGGGAACCGTTAGCGCAGATCGCCGGTAACTGCTGCTAATTTCTGCAATTTAATTATGAACACATGAAATAAGCAAAAAACGGAATAGATCGAATAAGCATTGAAAAAAAGTCGGCTCCTAATATATCTAATTTGCAGTAGACGCAGGCTTCATAAAAATGAAACCAAAGACAGTTTCAAAAAAAAAAAAACAAAAATGAAACCAAAGACAATCTGTACGAAAGTGTTGGGGGCGATCAGAAATTAGTTAATGCTATGAGTAGCGAATATATAATCTGAATTGCTGGTTATACACAATGATGGAGACAGGAGGCCGGGCCCACTAGTTTTTTTTTTTTTTTAATATAGTGGTTTTAATTTTAAAATAGTATGTATGTGTATAAATTAGACATAGTGCCTTTAAATTAATAGTTCTTTACATTTTATTGGGCTAACTATTTAAATTTTTAAAAATAAAATATTCAATTTTATTAAATCCACAAACATTAGTATAATGTTGATTAAAAAATTTTTTTTGATCTCCTGCTGATAAATTCGGACTCTGTCATTGGTTATACAAGAGTGTTAATCTACCAAAAAAGGACAGAAATAAAGGACTTTATCAATAATTTAACATTTAGTTACCATATCCTTGCAATATTGGTAAAATTTATGATGATATACATAATATTTCTTCAATGATAAAACAGATTATTGTTATACGACAAGGACTGACTCTCATTTTTAAAATTTCAGTCTGCTTTTTGGAGCTTATTTTGTTCAATTGAATCACGGCCATCCATCAAGGTTAAATCCTAGCAGATCAATGAACACAAATAATTGAAAAGCTTAAGTATATTTACAATTACGAGAGAAATCTGAAAATGCTATCATTAAAGTAATACTTTCTTATTTATGCTACTGTTGTAAATTTATCTCACGTAAATAATAATATACAAATTATTTTTTTATAATTTGCATGTTATCTTTTGTAATTAGTAGGTTATTTTTCATAACCTGCATTTTATCTTTTATAACCTGTAAGTTATTCTTTGTAACATGCATGTTATTTTTTCATAACATGTAAGTTATTTTTCGTAATAACATCAAAATTTTGTGTAGTTACATAAATAATAGAGTTAAAAAAATTTTTTTGGTTAAAATTGAAAATTTCTCCATTATTATTCATATGCCAATTCACAAATGAACATCTTCAGCAAAACAAATTACAATAATTGGACAGTCTTCTTGACTTCCAAGATCTTATTACAACTTTTATTCATTAAAAAAAAAATAGTATTCCTTTTCTTCATTTTGAGAATATTGATATTCATATATATATATATATATATAGGAGACAGAAAAAAAAAACTCCTTTTTTGCGGACAACCCCTTGGCCATCCAAACCACTAGAACAGCTCAAGCTCGGAAGCTCCAAAGAATCTCCAATATCACCATTGCCAACAACATCTTCAAACCTCGCAACAGCACAATCCGAAGCAAACAAACTCGAACTTTTAAACTCCCTATCGCCTCCCATGACTGGCATTTTCGCCCCAATATTCACACGGCTCACGTAATCCAGTCTGTACGTTTGGCCCAACACGCCACTCACTTGGTCACTCAACGAGAAGAACTTGAACCGGAGATCAAGATGAGCGAACGAATCCTCTTCGGTGACGATGCCATAGTTGTGAATCCGAGAGTCTTCTTCGGTTATGGGGATAACCTTTGCGGTTATCCGAAAGGTTGCTTCCACCTCGACCACGACGCTGTTTGCGCCGGAAACTCTTACGAAAGAAACACTTGGAACGCTCTTGGATTGCCAGCTGGCGCCTTCAGATTGGGGCAGGCTGATCGATTCGCCGTCGAAGGCAATGGCAAGGCGGTCGACCGAATCGTCCCACGCGGCGGTTTTTAGGGCGCCTAGGAAGAGTTTGTGGTTGCCGAAGAGGATTCCGATGGACTGGACCCAAGTGAAGTCCCTCCTCATGTTCGGGTTTCGCTTGCCGATGAAGTGGGCGTTGATGTGGAGATTGGGGTCGGAGAAGAGGCAGAAGGAGTGGTCTTTCTTGCCGTGGAAGTAAAAGGTGATGCCGTCGCCGCCTATGAAGCGAGGATCTTGGCACACTGTTCCTGGCTGATCACACTCTACAGTAGTTCACAAATATGCATTATAGTACTTAATTAGTTATAAGCTAGTGAAAGGCTACAAATACTACTCTACTAAGCAACGATGCTATATCAAATACAATGACGGAGTTAGAAAATATTTTCTGTAAAGGCACTATATAAAAAATTTGAAGATAATTTTTATTGTATAATGACATGGCACAACTAAAAATTTAAGGATAAAAAATCAAATTTCTTAAAGTTAAGTGGGGCACTTTTAATTAAGCACCATGATGCTCATCACTCTTTGAATGTAATATGATCACACTACCTTCTAAAACGTATAATTTTGTATAGTAGTTTGTAACAACAATATTTAGCACTTTTTGTAGTACAAATTTTATAGGCTGCAAAGGGTATATAACGAAGGCCTTTAAAAGGATAAAAAGAAGAATTGGGTTGGGAGGGACTTACTGCAGACTGGGTTGCAGGTCTCACAATCAATCTCACAGCCACCAGGGCAAGTGCTTGGACATACATGTTCCGTGTTGTAACACTTGGGATAATTCCTGTTTCTGCACCTAGCTTTTCTGGCTCCTGAAGAAGAAGAATGATCGGGAGTAGGCGAGGGAGTAGGCGGAGATGGTGAAGGATAGGAAGGAGATGTTGGTGAGGATGGCGTCGGAGATGTTGGAGGCGTCGTTGGAGAAGAGGAGGATGGAGTAGTACTGGTTGAAGGCGTTGGAGTAGATGGTGATGGTGTCGAAGGTGTTGATGGTGGCGGCAATGTTGGAGTAATGCTGCTAGGAGGTGTTGAGAGTGATGGGGTAGAAGGCGTTGGATATGGTGTTGAAGGTGTTGGTGATGAGGGAGTAGTGCTCGGAGAAGTTGGAGTAGATGGTGATGGTGTTGAAGGTGTTGATGGTGACGGTGATGTTAGAGTAGTGCTAGGAGGTGTTGAGGGTGATGGGGTAGAAGGCGTTGGATATGGTGTTGGTGATGAGGGAGTAGTGCTGGGAGGTGTACCAGATCGTGTTGGAGGCAATGATGGAGTAGTGCTAGGCGGTTTTAGAGAGGGTGTTGTTGGTGATGGTGTGGAAGGTGTTGAGGGTGATGGTGATGTTGGAGAAGGAGTTGATGGTGTTGGAGTATAAGACGCTGTCGGGGTAGTGATAGGAGGTGTTAATGGTGATGGGGTAGATGGTGTTGGAGAAGGTGTTGATGGTGGTGTTGGAGTGGTGCTAGGAGGCTTTGAAGGAGTTGTTGGGGTAGTGCTAGGAGGTTTTGATGGAGATGGTGTATACGGCGTTGGAGACGAATGCGAAGGCGTAGAAGGAGTGGTAGGTGTTTGTGAATAAGGAGTACTCGAATCAGTCGGAGGAGGGCTCGAGGCTCCAACACAAATGGGTTTGCAAGAGGCACATTCCACCGTGCACTGGTTAGGGCAAAACTTGGGGCAAACATGCTCCAAATTGTAGCAATGCTTATATTTCTTTATCTTGCAGGTCGCATGGCTCGGGTTCTTGGCGATTCCCGGAGGAGTTTTCGCCTCTGCAATTTGCAGCAACACTAGGAGGAGGATTGGAACGAGGAGGTGAGATTTGGTCTCAGCCATATTTGGCGCAGATTTCTTTGGAGGCGTTTAGAGAATTGCATGCCTACTATTTCGGATCACAAACTTGATTATGCCTCCTTGATAAATAAGCCACTATTTCACTTGGTTCCTTAACAAGTCAAATCATCTTGATTTCTACTATATTATTCATTCTTTAGTTTATCATTTTACTTTTGGGGCTATATATGTTGCTTTTCGGCTGAAATTGGCATCGCTTGGTAGCCAAAGCAAAGAGTAACGCTTTTAGCAATTGCTAGGAGTTATTACGAGTCTTTCTTCTCCATGATATTGTTAAAAATTAATTTTGAGATTTTTCAATTAATGTAATAGTTGAACTTTTGTTATGATGTCCAGGCTGTTTCCCATTTCGCATTTAATGTTACTCTAGAATTTTCTACGTGGTTGTATTCCTTTCTTAAGACTGTAAGTTGTTGTCTTCTGAGATGCCCAAGTAATACAACACACCTTTTTGTCTTCCCCTGCTCTCTCCTCTAACGTTTTCTCCAATTTATTTTACTAAAAAATCTATCAGTGGTATCAGAGCACAATTTCTATTTTCCTGGGTTATATCTCTTTGTCTTGCTACCAAATGGCGACAAACCTAAATACTCTGTTCCAATACTCTCCAAGTCAAGTTCCCATTTTCGATGGAGAGCACTACGACTATTGGTGCAGTCAGATGGAGACATTCTTCATTTCACAAGATCTATGGGATGTGATTGAAGAAAGCTATGAAGAGCCAGCAAAAGGGCAAGCTGCTTCATCTTGGACAGAGACCCAACAAAAACAATACAAGGAGAACGTGAAAAGGGATGCTAGTGCCTTACGGTACATACAACAAGGGGTGAGCAAAACTATATTTCCCAAAAATTTTGGCGTTAAAAGGGCAAAAGAAGCTTGGAAAATTTTACAAAAAGGTTTTCAAGGCTCAGGCAAAGTCATTGCCATCAAACTTCAAACTTTATGGACAGATTTTGATAATCTGACCATGAAAGACACTGAAAATGTACGAGATATCTTCTCAAGGGTTTCTGAGATAGTCAATTTGATCAGAAGTTGTGGTGATGTGATACAAGAGGAGAAGATTGTGCAGAAAATTCTGAGAAGGTTGACTCAGAAATTTGAGCATGTTGTTCCAACGATTGAGGAGTCAAAAGATTTGTCTACATACACCGTGTATGAGTTAATGGGTTCTCTTGAAGCCCATGAGAAAAGAATGGCCAGATTTACCGAACCACCATTGGAGCAAGCCTTCCAATCACAGTTGAACGTTGCAGACAAGAAGAATGAAGAAAGAAAGAGAAGACCCAATGACCAGAATCGGAATTTCAAACCAAAAGGCAAAGCAAGAGGCAACTGGAAGAAAAATCAGCAAGGGCAGTCCACTTTAAAAGGCGGCAACAAAAATTCTGCTCGGTGTCATATATGTAAAAAGAGCAACCATGAAAGCAAAGATTGCTGGTTTAGACAATACAACTGCAATGATTCAGACCACCTGGTTATAAATTGCCCAAAGAGACAGAAGAATGAAGCCAACTTTGTGGAGAGTGACGAATCTTCTGAACAACTATTTTACTCCTGCATGAATACTCAAGAAGAACAAGACACTTGGTATCTTGACAGCGGGTGTGGTATCTTGACAGCGGGTGTAGTCGCCATATGACGAGGATAAAGTCCAGCTTTGTCTACTTGGATGATTCATTCAAATCCAAAGTGAAGCTTGGAGATGGGAAGTACGTGGAAGTGGAAGGCAAAGGAGACATCACTGTGGAAACAAAGGGAGGTACTTCTAAACTAATTAAAGATGTGCTGTATGTTCATTCTTTATCTCAAAACTTGTTAAGCGTGGGTCAGTTAATAGAAAAGGGATATATGCTCACATTTGATAGAGATAAATGCACAATAATTGACAAGAAAAGGAATCAAATAATAACTACAGTATCTATGGCCTCCAATAGAGTATTTCCATTCTCTATGACACATAACGAAAATCTTGTCTTGAAATCTGAAGATATAGATGAATCCATGCTGTGGCACATGAGATATGGGCATTTAAATTCTGAAAGTTGAAAGTTATTGAGAAGACAGGATATGGTGATTGGGCTACCATCTATTGACATAAAGGGGAGAATTTGTGAAGGTTGTGTTTATGGTAAAATGCACATATTGCCTTTTCTAAAACTTCTTGCAGAGCTTCAGCTCCGCTTGAATTAATACATGCTGATATATGTGGTCCTACCAGGACACCTTCTTTGAACAATAGAAGATATTTTCTTCTCTTTGTCGATGATTATTCGCGGATGATGTGGGTTTATTTTCTTGAACAAAAGTCTCAAGCTTTCTCTATGTTTCTTCAATTTATGGCTCATGTAGAAAGAGAAAGTGGGCATGTCATGAAAAGCTTGAGAACTGACCGCGGAGGAGAATTTATTTCCAAGTCCTTTTGGAATTACTGCAAAGAAGAGGGCATAAAGAGGCAACTAACAGTTCGACAAAGTCCGCAACAAAATGGCATTGCGGAGCGGAAAAATCGAAGCATTGTGGAAGTTGCTAGAAGCATGTTGAAAGCTAAAGGTTTGCCAAACACTTACTGGACAGAGGCTGTTAATACAGCCATATATCTTCTAAACAGACCACCAACAAAGGCTGTCCAAAATATGACTCCCTATGAAGCATGGTTCCGTCGAAAACCAAAGGTTGACCATCTTAAGATCTTTGGTTGTGTTGCGTACCATCTCGTTCTTCCTCAAAACAGAGAAAAATTTGACGAGAAGGGAGAGAAATGCATCTTTATTGGATTTAGTGATCACTCAAAAGGTTATCAGCTATACAATCCTAATGCTTGAGAGTTGGTAGTCTCTAGAGATGTGATTTTTGATTAAGAAAAGGCTTGGGAATGGAATAATGAAGGGCGGGATTCTCATACAACACCATTTGTGACTAGTGAAGTGAATTAATTGACTTCACCTAGTCAAGAAAATTTGTCAGCAAGTCTAAGTTCTCCACCATCACAAACTCAAAGATTATCCGTTTCATCAACTTCGGACTCTCCTCCAAGAAACTTACGTTCTTTGAGAGAAATTTATGAATCGTGTGATGTTGTATTTGCTGCTAGTGAGCCACAAAACTATGAGGAGGCTGCCAGAGAAGAAGTTTGGGTGCAAGCTATGAATGAAGAAATGAAGATGATTGAGAAGAACAACAGATGGCAGCTTGTTGAAAAGCCACCTTCTAAAGATGTTATTGGCTTAAAATGGGTTTTCAAGACAAAGTTCAATGAAGATGGTTCTGTCCAGAACCATAAAGCACGTCTTGTGGCCAAGGGATATTCTTAACAACCGGGAATTGATTTCAGTGAGACCTTCGCACCAGTTGCTCGTATGGAAACTATTCGAACTTTCTTGGCTCTTGCAGCTCAACTCAAGTTACCGGTTTATCAACTATATGTGAAGTCGGCCTTTTTGAATGGAGAAATTGAAGAAGAGGTTTATGTTGAGCAACCACCAGGATATGTGATAAATAGGCAAGGAAACAAGGTGTATCGACTCTAAAAGGCTCTTTATGGATTAACGCAGGCACCAAGGGCATGGAACGGCAAGATTGATAATTATTTTCAGATACATGGTTTTCAAAGAAGTCCAAGTGAGCCTTCACTGTATGTGAAGACACAAGGTACAAACGATTTTCTTATAACTTGCCTTTATGTGGATGACTTGATTTATATGGGCAGTAATCTTATGATGATTGAAGATTTCAAGAGAGCTATGATGAGCAAATTTGAGATGACAGACCTTGGGCTTATGAGATATTTTTTGGGAATGCAAGTGAAGCAAGAACATGGCAGAATCTTTGTCTCTCAAGAAAAATATGCTGCTGATTTATTGAAGAAGTTCAACATGACTTGCTGCAAAGCTTCTCCTACTCCTATGGCAGTTAATGAAAAACTTTCAAAGAATGATGGCAAAGAGAAGGTTGATGAGACTATATATCAGAAGCTAGTTGGATCACTCATTTATCTCACAAATACAAGGCCTGATCTTGTTTATTCTGTAAGTGTTGTTTCAAGATTTATGAGTGAGCCTAGCAAACTTCATTTTGCTGCAGCTAAACGTATTTTGAGATATGTGCAAGGAACCAAGCACTATGGTGTTTTATTCCAAGCTGAAGAAGATAGCAAACTGATTGGATTTTCTGATAGTGAATGGGCTGGTTCGATAGATGATCGGAAAAGTACATCTGGCTATGTTTTCTTTTTGGGAACAAAGCCCATTTCCTAGTCATCAAAGAAGCAAAGTACCATTGCCTTGTCCTTGGCTGAAGCTGAATATATTTCACTGTGGAGCAGCGTGTGAAGTAGTATGGCTCAGAAGAATTCTCAAAGATATGGAACAAGATCAAGTTGGTTCAACTGTGCTTTTCTGTGATAATATGTCTGCTATAGCAATGACCAAGAATCCTGTTTTTCACAGTCATTCAAAGCATATTGAATTAAGACACCACTTCATCAGAGAGTTGGTTAACAAAGAAGAAATTGAGTTAGCCTTCTGCAGAACAAGTGACCAAGTGGCTGATATCTTCACCAAGTCAATTCCAACAGAGAAGTTTATTTACTTTTGAGAGAAGCTGGGAGTGCTTGATTTCTCAAAATTAAAGGGGAGTGTTAAAAATTAATTTTGAGAATTTTCAATTAATGTAATAGTTGAACTTTTGTTATGCTGTCCAGGCTGTTTCCCATTTCGCATTTAATGTTGCTCTAGAATTTTCTACGTGGTTATATTCCTTTCTTAAGACTGTAAGTTGTTGTCTTCTGAGATACCCAAGTAATACAACACACCTTTTTGTCTTCCCCTGCTCTCTCCTCTAACGTTTTCTCCAATTTCTTTTACTAAAAAATCTATCAGATATTGGGAAAGATTAGGCAGGCAAAAGATGTTGCACATTTCATGCATGTTGAGACTCGTCCATATGGGACCTCGATAAGGCATGCATATACAACCTAAACCAGAAAAAGAAAAAAAAAACAATAATTTTTTTTTTTTTTTAAATGAACGTAGCTTTTGAAAGACATTTTCTTGAGTGCAATTTTCGTCTTTCGTTGAGTTGGCTTTACAACTGTTCAGTTGTTTAGCCATTGTTTGCGGGTAAAAACAACATAAAAGAAACCACAAACTCTTAAATCTGACCAAGTTCAATTCCCACATTCATTAGAAGCAAACATCAATAGCCTCGCTAGCGCAATTAATGAGATACCGTCACAGCAATTTATTCTGATTATAAATATATTGAGTACACACTAGTAGTGTAACATCGACTTTGAAGCTGAGTAAAAGTTGTGAAAGTAAACATATATGTAAACTATCCCTTTCTTTTCTTTTCTTTTTGTAGAAATAATGTAAAATTTCTTAATTACTTGTGTATATGCATATATGTAGGCAATGAAAAAATGCATACAAAAAATGGCGAGAGTTTTATAATTTGGAGTTCGATAATGCCAGAAGTGTTCATAATTGGGTTAGTGGAAAAAACCATCAATGAAACAAGAAATGTTCACATATTTATAAAAGAAATGACATGCATGAGAATATAGAAAAAGCTGACAAACAAAAGAAAATATTTGAAAAAATTTATAAAAGAGCTTTAGTCAATTTGGCGGTTTGAAATTCCTAAAAGTAAAAACTTAACGGGTTTAATTTTAGTTGCTGCCGTGGTTTGCCTCCTTTTCTTTGTTTTTCTATTTTTTAATTTTTTTAATTTTTATTTTAAAGATGGTTTGCCACATTTCAGTTCTCTGAAATATGAAAAGTACATTTTTCTTCGGGAAAAATAGAGATCATATAGATCGCCATCTTCAACGTTGTTGTTGTTGAATGGCTTGGATAAATATGAGAAGTGACTACCTTCACAATACAGAATTCTCCCTGTATTTTTGTTCAATTTAGAACCGTAATGTAATCATATATAGAAAGATAACATTAATTAAACCAGTTCTTCTTGGTCACCCCAAGCAGCGACTTGCTATCATGTATCAACACCCTGTACTACTCTCCTCTATACAAGAAATTCTCTAGACGGTGTTAAAAAGCCATTAAAAGATTGATAGAACATTCAAATCATTGTTATATATACACGTATTGAAAAGATGAAGCAACGATAAAACAAAACTACAACATTAGAATAGACCCCACTTATGGCACATGGCAAGGACAATTCCAAATGACATTTTGAAATTAAAGAGTGGAGAAAGACCAATTGTAATGCTTTACACACAAAAGGAGAAAAAAAGGATTTCATCTAATGAGATTGCATCTTACCGGCGATCCTTCTGAACCAAGCAGCTTCAAGGGTAAGCAATGGAGAGAATATATTCCAACTTGGATGCCGTCGAGCTTTAGACCTTCAACCAGAATGATGTCCTGAGGCATAGAACACAACATTATTCTCACTAAGAGCATCCAAAATTGATTGTTTCCCAGTTCAAATCAGCATTACCAAGCGTTCCTTGGAGAGCAACATTAAGGATGATATTATCATAAATGTCACTGCAATTTTTATCAATCATACCTGACCTGAACTAAAATTGACGCAGGAAAAAGGAGAGAAGAATTAGCAGCCTTGCAAATGAATGTTTTAAGATTATGATGTTTATGAAATTGTTCTATTATAATAATCCTAAGTCTAAGAGGTTACAAAATAAAACGTTGCTAAATAGCTTATTCTTAAACAATGCAGGAGACTGATAGATTTTTTAGTAAAAGATATTGGAGAAAACGTTAGAGGAGAGAGCAGGGGAAGACAAAAAGGTGATGTTGTATTACTTGGGCATGTCAGAAGACAACAACTTACAGTCTTAAGAAAGGAATACAACCACGTAGAAAATTCTAGAGCAACATTAAATGCCAAATGGGAAACAGCCTGAACAGCATAACCAAAGTTCAACTATTGCATTAATTGAAAAATCTCAAAATTAATTTTTAACATTCCCCTTTAATTTTGAGAAATCAAGCACTCCCAGCTTCTCTCGAAAGTAAATAAACTTCTCTGTTGGAATTGGCTTGGTGAAAATATCAGCCACTTGATCACTTATTTTGCAGAAGGCTAACTCAATTTCTTCTTTGTTAACCAACTCTCTAATGAAGTGGTGTCTTAATTCAATATGCTTTGAACGGCTGTGATAAACAGGATTCTTGGTCATTGCTATATCATACATATTATCACAAAAAAACACAGTTGAACCAACTTGATCTTGTTCCATATCTTTGAGAATTCTTCTGAGCCATCCACAAACTGAAATATATTCAGCTTCAGCTGAGGACAAGGCAACAGAACTTTGCTTCTTTGATGACCAGGAAATGGGCTTTGTTCCCAAAAAGAAAACATAGCCAGATGTACTTTTCCGATCATCTATTGAACCAGCCCATTCACTATCAGAAAATCCAATCAATTTGCTATCTTCTTCAGCTTGGAATAAAACACCATAGTGCTTGGTTCCTTGCACATATCTCAAAATACGTTTAGCTGCTGCAAAATGAAGTTTGCTAGGCTCACTCATAAATCTTGAAACAACACTGACAGAATAAACAAGATCAGGCCTTGTATTTGTGAGATAAATGAGTGATCCAACTAGCTTCTGATATATAGTCTCATCAACCTTCTCTTTGCCATCATTCTTTGAAAGTTTTTCATTAACTGCCATAGGAGTAGGAGAAGCTTTGCAGCAAGTCATGTTGAACTTCTTCAATAAATCAACAACATATTTTTCTTGAGAGACAAAGATTCTGCCATGTTCTTGCTTCACTTGCATTCCCAAAAAATATCTCATAAGCCCAAGGTCTATCATCTCAAATTTGCTCATCATAGCTCTCTTGAAATCTTCAATCATCATAAGATTACTGCCCATATAAATCAAGTCATCCACATAAAGGCAAGTTATAAGAAAATCATTTGTACCTTGTGTCTTCACATACAGTGAAGGCTCACTTGGACTTCTTTGAAATACATGTATCTGAAAATAATTATCAATCTTGCCGTTCCATGCCCTTGGTGCCTGCTTTAATCCATAAAGAGCCTTTTGGAGTCGATACACCTTGTTTCCTTGCCTATTTATCACATATCCTGGTGGTTGCTCAACATAAACCTCTTCTTCAATTTCTCCATTCAAAAAGGCCGACTTCACATCTAGTTGATAAACTGGTAACTTGAGTTGAGCTGCAAGAGCCAAGCAAGTTTGAATAGTTTCCATACGAGCAACTGGTGCGAAGGTCTCGCTAAAATCAATTCCCGGTTGTGGAGAATATTCCTTGGCTACAAGACGTGCTTTATGCTTTTGGACAGAACCATCTTCATTGAACTTTGTCTTGAAAACCCATTTTAAGCCAATAACATCTTTAGAAGGTGGCTTTTCAACAAGCTGCCATGTGTTGTTCTTCTCAATCATCTTCATTTCTTCATTCATAGCTTACACCCAAACTTCTTCTCCGGCAGCCTCCTCATAGTTTTGTGGCTCACTAGCAGCAAATACAACATCACACGATTCATAAATTTCTCTCAAAGAACGTATATTTCTTGGAGGAGAGTTCGAAGTTGATGAAACGGATAATCTTTGAGTTTGTGATGGCGGAGAACTTGGACTTGCTGACAAATTTTCTTGACTAGGTGAGGTCAATTGATTCACTTCACAAGTCACAAATGGTGTTGTATGAGAATCCAGCCCTTCATTATTCCATTCCCACGCCTTTTCTTCATCAAAAATCACATCTCTAGAGACTACCAACTCTCGAGCATTAGGATTGTATAGCCAATAGCCTTTTGAGTGATCGCTGAATCCGATAAAGATGCATTTCTCTCCCTTCTCATCAAATTTTTCTCTGTTTTGAGGAAGAACGAGATGGTACGCAACACAACCAAAGATCTTAAGATGGTCCTTTGTTGGTGATCTGTTTAGAAGATATATGGCTGTATTAACAGCCTCTGCCCAGTAAGTGTTTGGCAAACCTTTAGCTTTCAACATGCTTCTAGCAACTTCCACAATGCTTCAATTTTTCCGCTCCGCAATGCCATTTTGTTGCGGACTTTATCGAACTGTTAGCTGCCTCTTTATGCCCTTTTCTTTGCAGTAATTCCAAAAGGAGTTGGAAATAAATTCTCCTCCGCGGTCAGTTCTCAAGCTTTTAATGACATGCCCACTTTCTCTTCTACATGAGCCATAAATTGAAGAAACATAGAGAAAGCTTGAGACTTTTGTTCAAGAAAATAAACCCACATCATCCGCGAATAATCATCAACAAAGAGAAGAAAATATCTTCTATTGTTTAAAGAAGGTGTCTTGGTAGGACCACATATATCAGCATGTATTAATTCAAGCGGAGCTGAAGCTCTGCAAGAAGTTTTTGGAAAAGGCAATTTGTGCATTTTACCATAAACACAACCTTCGCAAATTCTCCCCTTTATGTCAATAGATGGTAGCCCAATCACCATATCATGTCTTCTCAATAACTTTCAACTTTCAGAATTTAAATGCCCATATCTCATGCGCCACAGCCATCTATATCTTCAGATTTCAAGACAAGATTTTCTTTATGTGTCATAGAGAATGGAAATACTCTATTGGAGGCCATAGATACTGTAGTTATTATTTGATTCCTTTTCTTGTCAATTATTGTGCATTTATCTCTGTGAAATGTGAGCATATATCCCTTTTCTATTAACTGACCCACGCTTAACAAGTTTTGAGATAAAGAAGGAACATACAGCACATCTTTAATTAGTTTAGAAGTACCTCCCTTTATTTCCACCGTGATGTCTCCTTTGCCTTCCACTTCCACGTACTTCCCATCTCCAAGCTTCACTTTGGATTTGAATGAATCATCCAAGTAGACAAAGCTGGACTTTATCCTTGTCATATGGCGACTACACCTGCTGTCAAGATACCAAGTGTCTTGTATTCATGCAGGAGTAAAATAGTTGTTCAGAAGATTCGTCACTCTCCACAAAGTTAGCTTCATTCTTCTGTCTCTTTGGGCAATTTATAACCAGGTGGTCTGAATCATTACAGTTGCATTGTCTAAACCAGCAATCTTTGCTTTCATAGTTGATCTTTTTACATATATGACACCGAGCAGAATTTTTGTTGCCGCCTTTTAAAGTGGACTGCCCTTGCTGATTTTTCTTCCAGTTGCCTCTTGCTTTGCCTTTTGGTTTGAAAGTCCGATTCTGGTCATTGGGTCTTCTCTTTCTTTCTTCATTCTTCTTGTCTGCAACGTTCAACTGTGATTGGAAGGCTTGCTCCAATGGTGGTTCGGTAAATCTGGCCATTCTTTTCTCATGGGCTTCAAGAGAACCCATTAACTCATACACGGTGTATGTAGACAAATCTTTTGACTCCTCAATCGTTGGAACAACATGCTCAAATTTCTGAGTCAACCTTCTCAGAATTTTCTGCACAATCTTCTCCTCTTGTATCACATCACCACAGCTTCTGATCAAATTGACTATCTCAGAAACCCTTGAGAAGAAATCTC
The DNA here is from genome assembly GCF_000414095.1 of Morus notabilis. NCBI lineage: Eukaryota > Viridiplantae > Streptophyta > Magnoliopsida > Rosales > Moraceae > Morus > Morus notabilis. Next base: position 561,501 of record NW_010366164.1, read on the forward strand.
GTACATTTTCAGTGTCTTTCATGGTCAGATTATCAAAATCTGTCCATAAAGTTTGAAGTTTGATGGCAATGACTTTGCCTGAGCCTTGAAAACCTTTTTGTAAAATTTCTCAAGCTTCTTTTGCCCTTTTAACGCCAAAAATTCTGGGAAATATAGTTTTGCTCACCCCTTGTTGTATGTACCGTAAGGCACTAGCATCTCTTTTCACGTTCTCCTTGTATTGTTTTTGTTGGGTCTCTGTCCAAGATGAAGCAGCTTGCCCTTTTGGTGGTCTTCATAACTTTCTTCAATCACATCCCATAGATCTTGTGAAATGAAGAATGTCTCCATCTGACTGCACCAATAGTCGTAGTGCTCTCCATCAAAAAATGGGAACTTGACTTGGAGAGTATTGGAACAGAGTATTTAGGTTTGTCAACATTTGGTAGCAAGACAAAGAGATATAACCCAGGAAAATAGAAATTGTGCTTTGATACCACTGATAGATTTTTTAGTAATGGAAATTGGAGAAAACGTTAGAGGAGAGAGCAGGGGAAGACAAAAAGGTGTGTTGTATTACTTGGGCATATCAGAAGACAACAACTTACAGTCTTAAGAAAGGAATACAACCACGTAGAAAATTCTAGAGCAACATTAAATGCCAAATGAGAAACAACCTGAACAGCATAACCAAAGTTTAACTATTGCATTAATTGAAAAATCTCAAAATTAATTTTTAACAGAGACATCACAATATAACCTACCCTGTTCTGTTGGAAAGCATAATGACTAGGTAGAGCATCAACATAAGCAGCAGTAGACAAGTAATCAACTCCTGCCATTAAAAGCAGAAAATGTTGTCAAAATTTGCATACATTTAAGCGTCAAAGCAACTTAGACATCAGCATCAGCTCCAATGAAGTTTTCTGATCAGGATACGAAAGGCGACTATATATGGAACTTTGAAAATTTTAACATGGGCAAAAAAACGCTACAAGACTATCAATATATCAACTATTACTTGAAAGATTTTCCGCTTATTGCTCATACTACATAACCAAGGAAAACTTCAATAGCCTCCCAAAAGGCCATAGTTTCATATTGTTATTTGTTGGCATAAAGAGCCAAAAATGTAACCAGTTACAGATACGCGGTACTGGCCATCATGAGGCCACAGAAAGAAAGTAATAGATAGTTTCCACGTTACTAATATATATATATATATATAT